>NC_083438.1:22873205-22975371 GCF_020745735.1 Hemiscyllium ocellatum
GGACAGCATACCAAATGCTTCTTCACTATCCTATCTGCTTGTGACCCCACTTTCCAGGAGCTATAAAGCTATATGCCAAAGTCTCTTGGTTCAGCAACACTCCCCTCGACCTGACCATTAAGTGTATAATAACTTGATTTGCCTTTCCAAATGCAGCACCTCACATTGATCAAAATTAAACTCCAACCTGCCACTCCTTGACCCATCAGCCCCTCTGATCAAGATCCCGTTGTACTCTGGGCTAACCTTCTTCGCTGTCTACTACACCCCCAATTCTGGTGTCATCTGCAAACTTACTAACTATACCTCCTGCATTCACACCCAAACCATTTATATAAGTGATAAAAAGCAGTGGACCCAGCACTGATCCTTGTGGCACACCACTGGTCACAGGCCTCCACTCTGAAAACAACAGTAAACACTGATGCAAAATACTCATTTAATATCTACCCCCATCTCCTGCAGTACCACTCATAGGCTGCCCTGCTGATCTTTGAGGAGCCCTATTGTCCTCCCCAGTTACCCTTTTGTCATTTATGTATTGCTATAATCCCTTGGGAATTCTCCTTAACCGGATTTGCCAATCTATCTCATGTCCCCTTTTTGCCCTCCTGATTTCCCTCTTAAGGATACTCCTGCTGCCATTATACTCTTCCAAGAATTAACTCAATTTTTGCAATCTATCCCTGACATGTGTTTCTTTTCTAAACCAAAACCTCAATTTCTCTCGTCTTCCAGCTTTCCCTATACCTTACCTTTCCTTACCATTCCCCCTAACAGCAACATATTCTCCCTGGACTCTTGTCGCGTCATTTTCGAAGGGTTCCCATTTTCCAGCCATCCCTTTATCTGCAAAACATCCCTCCCCCTACTCTCCCACTGAACTTTTGAATGTTCTTGCCGAATACCGTCAAAATTGGCCTTCCTCCCATTTAGAACTTTAACTTTTAGATCCAGTCTATCCTTTTCCATCGTTGTTTTAAAACTAATAGACAGTTCGATTTCTTGATGAATAAGGGTATAGTACATGAGTGTAGTGCTGGAAAAGCTCAGCAGGTCAGTCAGCATCCAAAGGGCAGGAGAATTGCCTTTTCAGGCATAATCCATTCATCAGGAAAATGAAACATCCGAAACGTCGATTGTCCAGCATCTCCAGTCCTCACTTTCTCCTGCAGTCTATAATACAATCCCAATAAGGTGATCATCCCTTTCTCATTTCTCAGTTCCCCCCAAATAATTTCATTCCATGTATTCTCAGGAATATCCTCCCCAAGTACAGCCGTGATATTATCCCTGAACAAAAATGTTATTCCCTCCCCTGTCTTGCCCCCACGTCCTGTCCTGCCCTATTGGATTGGTATCAGGGAACATTAAGCTGCCAGTTCTGTCCATCCCTGAACCATGTCTCCGTCATCGTTATGATATCTCAGCCCCATGTTCCTAAACATGCCCCGAGTTCTTCCGCCTTCCCTGTTAGTCCCCTTACATTGAAATAATGTTTGTCCTCCTATTTCCTGACACTATCATTGGGTTAACTCTCTGATATTTGTGTACAAGATCAGCTGAACCTCCTAGATATTTATTTCAGATTTTCTCACCACTTTAGACAGAAACGTTCTGATATTTCTATTCTTCCTGCAGATCTGAACCTGCCCTCCCTCAGGGACAAAACTTCCCTGGGTCTGAATGTCTTAAAATGAGGAATTTGCAACAGCAACAGTATGTGATGGATGGCAGTTATAGGAAGGGGGGTGTGGGGGTAAGTCTCAGATACAGTCACATAGATGGGTTAACTGCAGGAAAGGTAAGAGAGGTAGGCACCTAGTTCAGGAGTCTTTTGTGGATATACCCATTTCAAACAGGTTTGCTGGTTGGAAAATGTAGGGGGTGCTGGATTCTCAGGGGAACGTAGCACAAACAGCCAAGTTTCTGGTATTGTGACTGGCTCTAATGCAATGAGGGTTACGTCGGGTTCCAAGAGATCAATTGTGTTCGGGGATTCTGTCGTCCGAAGTACAGACAGACATTTCTGTGGCCAACAGCGAGAAAGCAAATGGTGTGTTGCTTCCCTGTATCCAGGATCAAGGATGACTCAGAGAGCGCGTAGAATGTTCTCACGGGAGAGAGGGGCCAGCAGGATGTGAATGTACCTACTCTTGGAAAATAAGGTAGGGCTGATGACTGAGTGTCAGTGGGGGAGCACTTTGGGGCCAGCAACCATAATTCTATTAGATTTAAAATAGTGATGGAAAAGGATAGACCAGATCTAAAAATTGAAGTTCTAAATTGCAGAACGGCCAATTTTGGCGGTATTAGGCAAGAACTTTCGAAAGCTGTTTGGGGGCAGATGTACGCAGGTAAAGGGACGGCTGGAAAATGGGAAGCCTTCAGAAATGGGGTATCAAGAATCCAGAGAAAGTATATTCCTGTTATGGTGAATGGAAAGGCTGGTGGTTATAGGGAATGCTGGATGACTAAAGAAATTTAGGGTTTTGTTCAGAAAAAGAAAGAAGCATATGTCAGGTACAGACAGGATACATCGAGTGAATCCTTAGAAGAGTATAAAGGCAGTAGGAGTATACTGAAGAGGGAGGTCAGGAGGGCAAAAAGGGAACATGAGTTAGCTTTGGCAAATAGAATTGAGAAGAATCCAAAGAGTTTTTACAAATACATTAAGGACAAAAGGGTAACTAGGGAGAGAATAGGGCCCCACAAAGATCAGCCAGGTGGCCTTTGTGTGGAGACACAGAAAATGGGGGAGATACTAAATGAGAACTTTGCATCAGTGTTTACTGTGGAAAAGGATATGGAAGACATAGAATGTAGGGAAATAGATGGTGACATCTTGCAAAATGTCCAGATTACAGAGGAGGAAGTGCTGGATGTCTTGAAACGGGTAAAGGTGGATAAATCCCCAGGACCTGATCAGGTGTACCCGAGAACTCTGTGGGAAGCTAGAGAAGTGATTGCTGGGCCTCTTGCTGAGGTATTTGTACATTGATATCCACAGGTGTGGTGCCGGAAGACTGGATGTTGGCAAACGTGGTGCCAGTGTTTAAGAAGGGTGATAAGGACAAACCAGCCAACAACAGACCAGTGAGCCTGACCTCACTGGTGGGAAAGTTGTTGGAGGGAATCCTGAGGGACAGCATGTACATGTATTTGGAAAGGCAAAGACTGATTAGGGATAGTTAACATGGCTTGGTGTGTGGGAAATCGTGTCTCACAAACTTGATTGTGATTTTTGAAGAAGTAGCAAAGAAGATTGATGAGGGCAGTGCGGTGGATGTGATCTGTATGGACTTCAGTCAGGCATTCGACAAGGTTCCCCATGGGAGACTGATTAGCAAGGTTAGATCTCATGGAATACAGGGAGAACTAGCCATTTGGAGACAGAATTGGCTCAAAGGTAGAAGAAAGAGCGTGGTGGTGGAGGGTTGTTTTTCAGACTGAAGGCCTGTGACCAGTGGAGTGCCACAGGGATCGGTGCTGGGTCCTCTACTTTTTGTCATTTAAATAAATGACTTGGATGCGAGCATAAGAGGTACAGTTAGTAAGTTTGCAGATGACACCAAAATTGGAGGTGTAGTGGACAGTGAAGAGGGTTGCCTCAGATTACAACAGGATCATGACCAGATGGGCCAATGGGCTGAGAAGTGGTAGATGGTGTTTAATTCAGATAAATGCGAGGTGCTGCATTTTGGGAAAGCAAATCTTAGCAGGACTTATACACTGAATGGTAAAGTTCTAGAATGTGCTGCTGAACAAAGAGACCTTGGACTGCAGGTTCATAGCTCATGGAAAGTGGAGTCGCAGGTAAATAGGATAGTGAAGAAGGCGTTTAGTACGCTTTCTTTTATTGGTCAGAGTATTGAGTACAGGAGTTGGGAGGTCATGTTGCAGCTGTACAGGTTAGGCCACTGTTGGAATATTGCGTGCAATTCTAGTCTCTTCCCTATTGGAAAGATGTTGTGAAACTTGAAAAGATTTACAAGGATGTTGCCAGGGTTGGAGGATTTGAGCTATGGGAAAAGGGTGAATTGGCTGGGGCTGTTTTCTCTGGAGCGTTGGAGGCTGGAGGGGTGACCTTATAGAGGTTTATAAAATCATGAGGAGCATGGATAAGATAAACAGAAAGAGTATTTTCCCCCGTGTGGTGGAGTCCAAAACTAGAGGGCATAGGTGAGAGGGGAAAGATATAAAAGAGACCTAAGGGGCAACATTTTCATACAGAGGGTGGCACGAATATGGAATGAGCTGCCAGAGGAAGTGGTGGAGGCTGGTACAATTGCAACATTTAAAAGACATTTGGACAGATATATAATAGGAAGGGTTTAGAGGGATATGGGCCGGGTGCTGGCAGGTGGGACTAGATTGGGTTGGGATATCTGGTCGGCATGGACGGGTTGGCCCGAATGGTCTGTTTCTGTGCTGTTTACTCAATGACTCTATTATGTATGAGACATGTGCTGAGACAGAGGGAGATGGTGATATCATACATGGGAAGGAGAAAGAAATTGTGAGATTTTACATGAGAGTGAGAAAAACAGTGAGATCGTGCATGAGACAGAGATAGAAAGAGAGTTAGTACGTGAGAGATTCACCTTCCCTGACAGTGTGGGGCTCCTGTATCACACACCAGAATGAAATCAGATGCTGTGTTTAGGAGCAGGACATGGCCGGTGGAATTAGAACATCTGTTCATTAGGATGCTCAGAACCAGGAATCCAGCAGAGAATGACAACAGAACACAGAGAATCAAACAAAGAACTTGGTATTGAATTAGTGGAAGTGTAGAGTAGAGAATGTGGAGTCAGTGATGTACTGAACCTGTTGTACCACGGTTGAGAGTTCAGGACTGTGTCTTTGTATCTGTGTGTTGGGGTGTGTGATGGAGACAGTTAAAACTTAGCTTACTCTGAGCCTCTGCTTGGGGAATGCCTATCCTTCAGCTATTTGACTGCAACATCATAGAGAGCTCTCCCCATGCTGTACCTGCTCTGGGAGGCATTAATGCAGACAGTGTCGAAACAGCTTTACTCTGTATCTCCCCCCATTAAACAGGACATATCATTGGAATGTGCAGATGATACACAAATTGCCAATGGAGTATACAGGGAAGAGCAGTAGACTTTCGGAGGATACAAGCAGGTGCTGTTTACTGTTGTTGGGAAGGTGTCTGAGGATGAAAGTGGTCCACAGGATTGCTGATGTTATCTCAGTAAAACACTCACAGAGAGACCTCCTTCCTGTTGTTGGCCAATGAATATGAAGCAAAGAACTCCAGTGAAATAGGCCTGTGAGGGCTGAGGGCTTTCTCTGTTTGTCATAAAGAGCAAAATGGTCACCCAATGTCCTTGGGGGAAGAGGCCTGGCCTGGATTTAACCCAAATCACGGCCTGACACTGCAACCCCACAAAGTAACTGAGGGATGGACATTTATAAATCACATTCCATGCCTTCAGTGTCATCTCAAACTGGGTTCGAGGGAATGGAGCAGTTTTGCAGTGTCCTCAGTGTGTGATTGAGGGAATAGGGAAACTAATTTCTGAGGCAGATAGCGAGAGAGTTACAGACACAGATACAGAGCCAGGCACACACAGAGGCAGGATGGGAGTGTCCTGGAGATGTTTCAGAGCTCACTCTGAGACAGACACGAGCTGTACAGTAACAGATGGGAGTGAATTATTCGCTGGGACCCACAGTGCGCTGGACACAGTCTCTGTGAATGACTGAGATGATGGGATCCCGTGTTCCAGTTACTGATAATACAAAGTGATGTGGGACAGTAAAGGCGGACACAGAAAGCCTGGGAAGGGAGTTGGACAGGTTTAGTGAGTGAGTGAGTAAGACACAGTCTTTGCAGTATCACAGAGAGAAATGGGAGGCTTTGTTCCTTCATTTTAATCTTGAAACTGTTTCAGAGTATTGTTGGAGTTTTAGACATTGATTCTAATCCTAGACCCAGAAGCAGCAAAACACCTTTCTCTTTCTCTATCCCAGCAGTTGTCATTATTGTCCCAAAAACATCTATTCCCTCTGATCCTGGTAAATCCCAGGGAGACAATCCTGCGTTTCGTTCACTTCCCTCCCTCCCCAGTGACCCCTTCCTGTCCAGTTATCATTCTGGGGAATCTATACTGCACTCAGATACACACACACTCCCCAACTCCCCACCCTTTCTTGCCTCTCCCTATTTGTAAAGTCAATGTCAGTGCTGGGCTAACATGAAATGGCTGCCAACATATCTAAGATGGCAGACACCTTCAGAATCCTTTGTGCTGGCTTTGTAGATTAAAACAGCCCCTCACAGTTTGTCCATGATCATTTCTCAGCCTCCTACAGTGAGGTGGGAAGTGATGGTGTTTGGATGTTAGCCTGCAGAGAGACAATCCAGACTAAATGGGACAATGTTAACCTTGGGGGGGTGGGCCGGAGCAGAGAAGGTTTCAGTGATGGCTCTGGAATCCTGTCAGCACAGGAGAGGGGAAAATGTCTCAAAAGCATTTTTCAAATTTGGCGACACCATCACATTGGCTTTCTGCGATTTGTGAATAAGGATCTGGAAAATATTGCTGAATATTTATTAAGACCTGGAGTAAAGTCATATTGGACCTAATAATGCAGGACTCTGGTGGTATACACACACACACAGACACACACACACACAGTTACAGACATGCTCACACAGTTACACAGGAACATGGAATGACAAAGTACACTGGGACTTTCAAATATTAAAGCTCCATTAAAGAATCCCTGGATGTCAGATTGAACAGAATGTGTGTGAGCGTGTGACAGAAAGAGAGTGTGTGCATGTGAGAGAGGGGAGTGTGTGTGAATGGGACAGAGAATGAGTGTGTGTGCAAGAGGAACATTGTGTGCAAGCGCAAGAGAGAGATGGAGAGTGTGTGTCAGTGTGAGAGTGTGTGTGTGTGCGAGCACGAGAGAGTGCATGAACACAAGAGAGAATGTGTGAATGTGAGAGAGAGTGCCTAAACGCATGAGAGAGAGTGTGCCAACATAAGAGAGAGTCTGCGCAAACGCAAGAGAGAAAGAGAGAGAATGTGAGGAGAAAGTGTGGGCAAACACGAGTGAGACAGTGTGTTAACATGAGAGAGACATTGTGCGGAAATGTGAGAGACAGAGTGTGCACAAACGTGAGCAAGGGAGAGTGCACGCTAATGCAGGAGTGAGAGTGTACTCGACTGTGAGAGAGCGTGTGCACAAATGTGAATGTGTGTGAATGCAAGAGAGTGTGTGTGAACGAGAAAGAGAGTGTGCACGAACGCAAGAGTGTGCATGAATGCGAGAGAGCAAGTGTGCGTGGATGTGTGAGAGAGAGTGCACTAACGAGAGAGAGAGAGAGTGCGCAAACATGAGAGACTGTGCAGCTTGAGGGACAGTGTGTGCGAACGTGAGAGAGCGAGAGTGTGCAAACACAAGAGATAGAGTGTGCACAAATGCATGAAAGTGTGTACAGAAACACAAGAGTGCACAAATATGAGACAGAGATTGTGCAAATGTGAGAGAGTGTGTGCAAATACGTGAGATACAGAATGCACAAAAGCATGAGAGAGTATGTACAGAAAGCAGGTGAAAAAGAGTGCAAAGGTGCAAGAGGGAGAGTGGGTGAACATATGCAAAAGAGAGTGTGCGACCGCGAGAGAGAGGGAGAGTACACAAATGTGAGAGAGAGCGTTGGCATGAGTGCGAGAGAGACAGTCTGTGTGAATGCAAGACAGAGTATGTGAATGTACAAGAAAGAGAGTGCATAAATGCAAGAGAGAGACAGTGCATGAGAGAGAGTGTGTGTGAACACAAGAGAAAGTGTGAATGAAAGTGAAAGAGAGGGAGTGTGTTTGGAACGCGAGAGATGTAGTGTGCGTGAGCGAGAGAGTGAGCATGAATGCACGAGAGAGAGTGCGTGAACACGAGAGAACGTGCAAGCACAAGAGCTAGCATGCGAATGCGGGTGTGTGTGCACGAACACGAGAGACTATATGTGTGTGAATGCGAGAGAGTGTGAGCAAATGTGAGAGAGAGTGCACGCGACCGCGAGAGAGTGTGTGTGACTGGGAGAATGTGTGAATATGCATGAACATGAGAGAGAATATGTGTGAACGTGATGGAGTACGTGCAAGCGCGAGAGTGTGTGTGTGAGAATGTGCGAGCGTGAAAGAGTGTGCAAAAGAGAGAGCACATAAAAGTGAGAGAGATATGCGAGAGATATGTGAGTATGTGGGTATGCAAGAGGAAGAGACTGTGTGTGAACGTGTGAGAGTGTGCGTGAATGTGAGTTATATAGAGTGCATGAACATGAGTGAGACAGTGTGCATGTGTGTTAAAGAGATGTGCAAGTGTGCTAGAGGAAGAATGTGTGTACATGTGAGTGTGCTTGTGAGAGAAAGTGTTGGTGTGTTAGAGAGAGTGAGCACATGCAGGAGAGATAGTGTGTGTGTGCATGCAAGAGAGAGAGTGTGTGAGTGAGAGACAGTGTGTTTCAGAGCGTGCGAGAGAACGTGTACCTGCATGAGAGAAAAAGACGGGATGCTTGTGAGAAAGCGTGCCCGAGAAAGATTGTTTGTGTGTGCGAGAGCGAGTGTGTGTGTGTGTGTGTGTGTATGAGACGGTGTGTACGTGTGCGCACTTTGTGTGAGTGTACCTGCAAGAGAAAGAGAGTGTGTTTGTGAGAGAGTGTGTGAGTGAGAGGGAGAGCATGCCCTTGTGAGACAGAGTGGGTGTGTGCTTACATGAGAGAGAGAGAGAATGTGTGCACGCAAGAGAGAGGGTGTGCATGAGAGGGAAAGACTGTATGGGCCTGCGCGTGAGAGAAATAGAGATTGCGTGTGTGAAAGAAAGAGTGTGTGCATGTGAGGCTGTGCATGCACAATAGAAAGAGTGTGTGTGTGTGTGTCTGTGTGTCTGTGTGTGTGTGTGTGTGTCTGTGTGTGTGTGGGCGTGTGTGTGTGAGCGTGTGTGTGTGTTAGAGTGTATGACAGACTTTGTGAGAGAAGGAATTTTGGAGAGAGAGCGTGTGTGCGCGCATGTGGTTTGTAGGGGGTAGTACAAGTGTCTGTGACAGAGTGCGTGTTTGTGTGTGTGTGTGCACGCGCATGTGTGTGTGTGTGTGCACGTGTGTGTGCACATGTGTGTATGAGTATAAAAGAGTATAGGTCTGTGAGAGGGTTTGTGTGTGTGTGGGAGTGTATGTGTGAGCGTATGTGAGAGAGTGTGTGTGTATGTGCAGGAATGTCTGTCTGTCTGTGAGTGTGCATGTGTGTGTGTGTGTGTCTGTGTCTGTGTGTCTGTGTGTGTGTGTGTGTGCGTGTGTGTATTAATGTTTCAGCCTCTGGGTAATTGCTGTCTTACAATTTGATTGTATTTCGATGTTGTGGTGACGTTACATAATGTATTAGGGTTGGTGGGTTGCGTTTCAACCTGGGATCTTGCTGTGTAATTTTGCATCAACGTGCTCTCACTCCCCCCCCCCAACAAAACCAGTCTCATCTTTTCTCTCTTTTGTCCCGAGGGACTATTTTTTGGGAAAGCTGTAAAGTGAAGGTCCAAAATGTCTGGGGCCAGGAAAGCCTTGGACAAGAACAACCTCCAGAGGGGGAGCACAGGCCTGAGGCCTGAGGCCTGTTCACCAGGCTGCACCCCGTTGGGCCCAGGTGAGTTGTGGCTTGTTTATTACCCCAAGGTTTCAACTCCTCTGGAGGTGGGGAGTGTGGTGGGAAAGAGCCTGGTTTATAGGGGCCTCTGGTTAACTGTCAGATTGCGGCCCTGTCATTTTTGAAATGGGTTTGAAGCCTTGGGTTAAAATAACCGAGACTCGGGACCATGACACATACAGGATAACCCCCAGGATCTGGGAGGCAGGACTCCCTCAGAAGGGAATTAAAACCCAAAATATCTGACCCTCTGTAAAAACTTGTCACAGTGTCAGAGGAAGATGGGTCATTGAGAGGACAGGATGATAACATTCAACAGTGAGAGAAGGAGAGCGAGAGAGAGAATTGGAAAATGGAGAGAATGGGAGAAACACAAGGAGAGAGATGGAGAGGTCTTGTGAGATTGTGAAATAGCTGTAATTTTCAATTCTGGGCTGACTGGAAATATTTAAACTGAACCAGCATCACAGAGGGAAATAAAAACGATCAGATTATCGAGTTGCTGCAGAATTGTCACATGTGGGATCTTGTTGTGCATCAGTTGCCCTGAGGTCACCGTTGCAGGTAGTGAGTGTTTTAATCAGCTGACTCATCCATTGAAAAGCTTCTCAACATAAAAATTGAACTCATCGCCCACCATGTTTGTGTTTGGATGTTGCTGAGAGATTGTCTGTGTCACTGACAGGGAAACCCCTGGGATCTTGCTGTGCCATCTCCCACCAAAAGATTTTCCTGCTTTGCCTTTCAACGAATGCTGCCTCTTACCTTCCAAAGGGAACTTTCCAGCCACTTGGAGAGAGAGAGTTTGAGACCAGGAAACCTTCGAACAAGAACTTTCTCCAGTGGGGGAACACAGTTCTGAGGCCTGTTTAACAGGCTGCACCCTGTGGGGGCCCAGGTGAGTTTTGTCTGCAGATTACCCTGTGATTTAATCCCCTCCCTGGGGGTGGACTGGCTTTTTACAGGGCCTCTGGTTAATTGGGTCCTGTCGGATTGCGGCCCTAGCAGTTTTAAAACAGGTTTGAAGCCTGGGCTTAAAGTAACTGGGACCTTGGGATTTAACACAAACACGTCAATTGCCAGCGAGTGTCTGACAGACAGAGGACTCCCACGGAAGCAATTAAAAGCTTAAATGAGAAACTCTCTCCATAGACCCGTTCTAATGTCAGAGTAACGTGAGATGTGTATAGGCCATGGGCTGAAATGTGAAAATTGTAGAAATAAGGCACAGGTCGGCCATTTCTATTCAATTCACTGAGTATCTGGGAGTGAGTTTCTCTCTGTCTTTCTCTCTAGGTCCCCTATAGTGAACCCTCTCTGTTTTCTTTTGTTGGACTTTTCAAACAAATCCAGATTGGACAGACAGAGAGAGAGATGGATAGATTTAAGAGGGAGATGGCGATACACACAGAGAGACAGAGAGAAGGAGATGGTGACACATAGAGAGACAGAGGGAGATGGCAACAGAGATGGAGGGGGAGGGAAAGATGGCAACAGAGAGAGAGTGAGGTGGCGGGGGGAAATGGTGACACAGGGAGAGAGGGGGGAGGGTGAGATGGCGACACAGAGGAGGTCAAATGGTGACAGAGAGAAAGAGGTGGAGATAACAACACAGAGAGAGAGATGGGGAGATGGTGACAGAGAGAGAGGGGGGGAGATACTGACAGAGTGAGCGAGAGGGAGATATTGACAGAAAGAGAGGAAGAGATGGTGACTCACAGAGGGGGGAGATGGTGACACAGAGAGAGAGAAAGGGAGAATGTGACAGAGAGAGAGAGGGAAAGGGGGATATGGTGACAGAGAGAGAGAGAAAGAGGGAGATGGTGATACACAGAGAGAGGGCGAGATGGTGACATCGAGAGAGAGAGGGAGAAGGTGACACAGAGAGAGAGGGAGATGGTGACACAGAGAGAGAGAGGGGGAGATGGTGACACAGAGAGGGAGAGAGGGAGATGGTGACACAGAGAGAGAGAGGGAGGGATATGGTGACAGAGAGAGAGGGAGAAGGTGACACAGAGAGAGAGGGTGATGGTGACAGAGAGAGAGGGAGATGGTGACACAGAGAGAGAGGGAAATGGTGACATAGAGAGAGAGAGGGTGATGGTGACACAGAGATAGATGGAGATGGTGACACAGAGAGAGAGAGAGGGAGATGGTGACACAGAGAGAGAGAGAGAGAGGGAGATGGTGACACAGAGAGAGGGGGAGAGAGAGAGGGGGAAGATGGTAACACAGAGAGAGTGAGATGTTGATAGAGAAATAGAGGGAGATGGTGGCACGGAGAGAGAGAGAGAGGTAGATGGTGACACAGAAAGAGAGGGAGATGGTGACACAGAAAGAGAGGGAGAGGGGGAGATGGTGACACAGAGAGAGGGGGGGAATGGTGATAGAGAGAGAGAGAGGGAGATAGTAACACAGAGAGAGAGAGGGAGATGGTGACATAGAGAGGGAGAGGAGGAGATGGTGACACAGAGAGAGAGGGATGGTGAGGGGGAAATGGTGACACAGAGAGAGAGAGAGAGAGAGAGAGATGGGGGGAGATGATGGCAGAGAGAGAGAGAGGGAGAGGGGGAGATGGTGACACACAGAGAAAGGGGAGGGAGATCGTGACACAGACAGATAGAGAGAGACGGAGATGGTGACACAAAGAGGGAAAGGAGGAGATGGGGTCAGAGAGAGAGACGGTGATGGTGACAGAGAGAGAGAGAGGGAGATGGTGACACACAGAGAGAGGGGGATGGTGACACAGAGAGAGAGAGGGTGATAGTGACACAGAGAGAGAGGGAGATGGTGACAGAGAGAGAGAGGGAGATGATGACACAGACAGAGAGGGGGAGATGGTGACACAGAGATAGAGGGAGATGGTGATACAGAGAGAGGGGAAGAGAGAGAGAGGAGGGGAGATGGTAACACAGAGAGAGTGAGATGTTGATAGAGAAATAGAGGGAGATGGTGGCACGGAGAGAGAGAGAGAGGGGGAGATAGTGACACAGAGAGAGAGAGAGGGAGATGGTGGCACGGAGAGAGAGAGAGAGGGGGAGATGGTAACACAGAGAGAGAGGGGGGGAAATGATGACACAGAGAGAGGGAGAGAGGGTGACACAGAGAGAGAGAGAGAGGGAGAGGGGAAATGGTGACAGAGAGAGATGGTGACACAGAGAGAGAGGGAGATGGTGACACAGAGAGAGAGAGGGAGATGGTGACACAGAGAGAGACGGGGGGGCGATGGTGACACACAGAGAGTGGGGGGAGATGGTGACACAGAGAGAGAGAGAGAGGCGGAGATGGTGACACAGAGAGAGAGAGAGAGAGGGGGAGATGGCGACACAGAGAGAGAGAGAGGGAGATGGTGACAGAGAGAGGGAAATGGTGACACAGAGAGAGAGAGAGAGAGGGAGATGGTGACACAGAGAGAGAGAGAGAGAGAGAGGGAGATGATGACACAAAGAGAGAGTGTAAGGTGGTGACACAGAGAGAGGGGGGAGAGGGGGAGATGGTGACACAGAGAAGGGGGATTTGGTGACACTGAGTGAGACAGGACCAGGAGAGAGACAGGCCGGGAGAGCGAGTCAGGGAGACCCCCAGTCACAAACTGAATTGTGAAATTGCTGGCACTATTGGGACCTTGCTGTGTGAGAAGTACATGGGGGAGGGTAACGTGCTTATGGAGGGGGTGTTGCTGGGGATGGGGTGGAGTGTTCTGGCGTGGGACAAAGAAAATGAAATACCCCAGGGGTGCCACACCCAGCTGCCTGTGGGATCTTGCTGTGCACCCCTCTGCCTGTGGGTCACCCCTTACACATCAGAGCAGCCTGTGGACAGAGCCCGGGCTCTGTTTGCTGATGGTCTGACAATGGGAGGGGGTGTATCTTTCCCCCTTCCCCCAAGACAGACCTCACTCTCCCCACCCCCCCACCTATCCTCTCCTCCCCCTCCCCTCAGAATGTGGTATTGACCTGGTTAATGTCTGCAGAAAAAGGAGATGGGACCCACTTTAAATGGGAGGGAGGAGAGGAGAGGGCATTTTTGTCAGAACGGAGGGGGAATGGAGAGCGAGGGAGGGGGAGAGAGAAGGGACGGGTGGGGGTTGGGGTGGAGAGAGGGCAGAGGGGGTGTGGGAGAGACATAGATCAATTCTTGAGAGCAGGAGAAAGCTGAGCAGAGATGGAAACGTAGATAGGGGCAGAGAGAGTGGGAGAGAGGGAGAACGAGGGTGGGGAGGAGTGAGTGAGAGTGTGAGAGAGAGGGAGAGAGCTGACTGTCCCAGTGGAAGGTTCATGGTTTAAAACGGGTTTGAAGCCTGGGGTTAAAGTAACCGAGGATTAGATTTTTTTAGATTAGATTTACAGTGTGGAAACAGGCCCTTCGGCCCAACAAGTCCACACCGACCCGCCGAAGCGAAACCCACCCATACCCCTACATTTATCCCTTACCTAACACTATGGGCAATTTAGCATGGCCAATTCACCTGACCCGCACATCTTTGTGACTGTGGGAGGAAACCGGAGCACCCGGAGGAAACCCACGCTGACACGGGGAGAACGAGCAAACTCCACACAGTCAGTCGCCTGAGTCGGGAATTGAACCCGGGTCTCAGGCGCTGTGAGGCAGCAGTGCTAACCACTGTGCCACCGTGCCGCCCACAAACTTCCAGCTCAGCACTATCCCCATGACCTGTCCTACCTGCCTATCTCGGGACTCGGGATTGTGACACAAACAGGTTAATCCCCAGGATCTGGGAGGCAGGATTCCCTGAGGAGGGAATTGAAACCTTCAATGGGAAACTCTCTCCAAAGACCCGTTCTAATGTCAGAGTGATGTGAGAGGTGTATAGGCCAGGGGGATAAAATGTGATAATCACAGAAATACATACAGGATGGCCATTTCAATTCAATTCACTGTGTATCTGGGAGGGGGGTCTCTGTCTGTCTCTCCAGGTTTCTTTTGTGGAGTTTTCAAACGAAAAAAACTGACCCACACACAACAAAATGAGCTGTCACTATTTAATAATTAGAGTGGTGCTGGAAAAGCACAGCAGTTCAGGCAGCATCTGAGGAGCAAGAAAGTCAACGTTTCAGGCAAAAGCCCTTCATTAGGAATAGAGGCAGAGTGCCTGCAGGGTGGAGAGATAAATGAGAGGAGGGGGGGGTGGGGAGAAAGTAGCATAGAGTACAATAGGTGAGTGGGGGTGGGGATGGAGGTGATAGGTCAGGGAGGAGGGTGGTGCAGATAGGGAGATAGGCAGGTAGGACAGGTCATGGGGATAGTGCTGAGCTGGAAGTTTGGAACTGGGGTGAGGTGGGGGAGGGGTAAATGAGGAAACTGGTGAAGTCCACATTGATGCCCTAGGATCAAAGTGTTCCGAGGCGGAAGATGAGGCGTTCACCTGGACCATCTCTGACCTCTCCATCTCCATTAATGACGACTGACTTGACACTGACATTTTTTACAAACCCACCGACTCCCACAGCTACCTGGATTATACCTCTTCCCACCCTACCTCCTGCAAAAATGCCATCCCGTATTCCAATTCCTCCGCCTCTGCCGTATCTGCTCCCAGGAGGACTAGTTCCATCACAGAACACACCAGATGGCCTCCTTCTTCATCGTCCGCAATTTCCCTTCCCACGTGGTTAATGATGCCCTTCAACGCATCTCGTCCATATCCTGCCGTCCGCCCTCAAACCCCACCCCCTCCAACCGTAACAAGGACAGACCCCCCCGGTGCTCACCTTCCACCCTACCAACCTTCGCATAAACCACATCATCCAACGATATTTCCGCCACCTCCAAACGGACCCCACCACCAGGGATATATTTCCCTCCCCACCCCTTTCTGCCTTCCTCAAAGACCGTTCCCTCCGTGACTACCTGGTCAGGTCAATGCCCCCAAAAACCCACCCTCCCATCCTGGCACCTTCCCCTGCCACCGCAGGAATTGCAAACCCTGCGCCCACACCTCCTCCCTCACCTCCACCCAAGGCCCTAAAGGAGCCTTCCACATCCATCAAAGTTTTACCTGTACATCCACCAAGATCATTTATTGTATCCGTTGCTCCCGATGCAGTCTCCTCTACATTGGGGAGACTGGATGCCACCTAGCGGAGCGCTTTAGGGAACATCTCTGGGACACCCACACCAATCAACCCCACCGCCCTGTGGCCCAACATTTCACCTCCCCCTCCCACTCAGCCAAGAACATGGAGGTCCTGGGCCTCCTTCACCGCCGCTCCCTCACCACAGAACACCTGGAGGAAAAACGCCTCATCTTCCGCCTCGGAACACTTCAACCCCAGGGCATCAATGTGGACTTCACCAGTTTCCTCATTTACAATTCCCCCACCTCCTCCCAGTTCCAAATTTCCAGCTCAGCACTGTCCCCATGACCTGTCCTACCTGCCTATCTCCCTTCCCACCTATCTGCTCCACCCTCCTCCCTGACCTATCACCTCCATCCCCATCCCCATTCACCCATTGTACTCTTTGCTACCTTCCCCCACCCTCCTCCCTGACCTATCACCTCCATCCCCACCCCCACTCACCTATTGTACTCTATTCTACTTTCTCCCCACCCCCACCCTCCTCTCATTTATCTCTCCACCCTGCAGGCACTCTGCCTCTATTCCTGACGAAGGGCTTTTGCCTTAAACGTCAACTTTCCTGATCCTCGGAGTCTGCCTGACCTGCTGTGCTTTTCCAGCACCACTCTAATCTGGACTCTGGTTTCCAGCATCTGCAGTCCTTGTTTTTACCCCGTCATTATTTAAAGTGGGGAGAGAGTGGGGTGGGGGGAGGTGAGGGGAGGAGGGGAGGAATAAAGATTACAGTGTGCAGGATTAAATCAGAGAGAGTTATCAGAGATGGACAGAATGCGAGAGGGGCAACAGAGAGGGGAAACATAGAGACGGGGGACAGAGATGGGGGGAATAGAGAGGGGTGAACAGAGAGAGAGGGGGAAACAGAGAGAGAGGGGAACAGAGAGAGAGGGAGGAACAGAGAGAGAGGGGAACAGAGAGAGAAGGGGGGACAGGGTAGGGGGAACAGAGAAAGCACGGGGAACAGAGAGAGGGGGGAACAGAAAGAGGAGGGGAACAGAGAGCGCGCGCGCGGAGAACAGAGGGGGGGAACAGAGAGAGAGGGGGAACAGAGAGTGGGGGAACAGAGAGCGCGCGGGGAACGGGGGGGGGACAGAGAGAGGGGGGAACAGTCGGGGGGGTACAGAGAGAGCAGGGAACAGAGAGAGAGGGGACAACGGGTAGGTGGAACAGAGAGAAAGAGAGGGGGGAACAGAGAGAGAGGATGGAACAGAGAGAAAGTGCATGGGGAACGGGGGGAACAGAGAGAGAAAGGGGGGGACAGACAGAGAGGGGGGAACAGAGAGATGGGGGAACAAAGAGAGTAGGGGGGAACAGAGAGAGAGGGGGGAACAGAGAGTGCAGGGAACATAGAGGGGGAACAGAGAGTGCAGGGAATATAGAGGGGGAACAGAGAGGGGGGAATCAGAGAGAGAGAAAGGGGAACGGGGGAATAGAGAGAGAGAGGGGGATCAGAGAGAGGAGGGAACAGAGACAGAGTGGGGGAAACAGAGAGAGATGGGGGAATGGGGGGAATAGAGAGAGAGGGGGATCAGAGAGAGGAGGGAACAGAGACAGAGTGGGGGAAACAGAGAGAGATGGAGGAACGGGAGGAAGAGAGAAAGAGGGGGGAACAGAGATCGAGGGGGAACAGAGACTGAGGGGGAACAGAGAGAGAGGGGAACAGAGAGAGAGAGAGAGGGCAGTGCGGGGGCAACAGAGAGAGAGAGAGGGAGGAAACAGAGAGAGGGGGATCAGAGAGAGGGGGCAGGAACAGGAGGGGGCAACAGAGACAGAGGGGGGAACAGAGAGAGTGAGGAGGGACAGAGAGAGAGAGGGGGAACAGTGAGAGAGAGGGGGGGAAATAGAGAGAGGGGGGAATAGAGAGAGAGAGAGAGAGAGAGAGGGGGAACAGAGAGGGGGGACAGAGAGAGAGGGGGAGAGAGGAACGGAGAAGAGGGGGGTATTGTTTGGGATTTGTCAAACAGTAGGATTGGTCCTTCTGTCATCATGGAGACAGGATCTAACCCTTAACCAGGGTCAGGAACACAGATGATCTATCTGTGGTCACACTGCTGCGTTGGGATCTTGCTGTGCGTTTCTAGCCTCGGGCCAAATGCTCTTTAGTGATTTCTTTGTATTTCGCTGTTGCTTGATGTTCTGCAATGCATTAATGATGCAGTAATTAAACTGACCCAGTATCGCAGGGTAAAGTGGGAGACTGGGGAAGGCAGAGAGCAGTGGGATCTTGCTGTGCTCTTGGTGTCGCTGCTGTATTTTATTTCAAATCGATTTTTATTTCCCTCTCAGTCTGTTCCCCCCGCCCCGAGGAGGGGATTAGATCCAGGAGCTGAAATTCAGGACGGTGCAGAGACAGAGGGAATCAAATCATTTCTGCCCCGAGGAATCATCAGACCAGAGCCAGAACCAGAGAGAGAGAGAGGGAGAGGGAGACAGAGACAGAGAGGGAGAGAGAGAGAGAGAGAGAGAGACAGTGAGAGGGAGACAGAGACAGCAAGGGAGAGAGAGAAAAACAGCTAGGGAGAGAGACAGAGACAGTCAGGGAGAGAGAGAGAGAGAGACACAACGAGGGACAGAGACTGAGAGTTTGGTTCTGGGAACCACACATAGAGTTGGGAAATCCCGACAGATCCTCAGCAAATATCCCCCTCTCTTCCCAGCCCAGTGTGTGTCAGGAGGGGCGGCAGTCAGACTCTTAGACGCTAGTGTGGGACCTTCCCCAGTTAATGATTTAATTGTCCCCCACCCGTCACAACCCAATGTGGAATGGCTGTGCAGGATTACGTATCCCTGCCTATTGCAAGTTGATTTCCCACAATCGATCAACCCTTTGTTGTGATATTAGTAAATTAATTCCTTGTTTTGAGTATGTTTGGTATTTCTCTGTGGTAGCCCTCCTACACTTCACATTTTACCTGATTTGATAATGCCAACACAACCAGTTCTTCTGTAACATGATGATTGCATTAGTCATAGAGATGCACAGCACAGAATCAGACCCTTCGCTCCAACTCGTCCATGTCAACCAGATACTCTACCTAACCTAGTCCCATTTGCCAGTGCCTGGCCCTTATCCCTCTAAACCCTTCCTATTGATGTAGTCATCCAGATGCCTTTTAAAAGCTGTGATTGTACCAGCCTCCACCACTGCCTCTGGCAGCTCATTCTATGCACACACCACACTTTACGTAAAAAAAGTTGCTCCTGAGGTCCCTTTTAATTCTTTCCCCTCTCATCCACAACCTACGCCCTTTACTTTCGAACTCCCCCACCCCTGGGCAAAGGCTTTGTCTGTTTATCCTATCCATGACTCTCATGATTTTATAAAACTCTATAAGGTCTCCCCCCACCTCTGATGCTCCAGGGAAAACAGCCCCAGCCTATTCAGTCTCTCCCTATAGCTCAAATCATCCAACCCTGACAACATCCCTGTAAATCCTTTCTGACCCCTTTCAAGATTCACAACATCCTCCCGATAGGAGGGAGACCAGAATTGCACACAATATTCCTAAAGTGGCCGAACCAATGTCCTGTACAGCCGCAACATGACCTCCCAACTCCTACACTTGATGCTGTGACCAATAAAGGCAAGCATACCAAATGCCTTCTTCACTATCCTATCTACCTGCTACTCCACTTTCAAGGAGCTATAAACTTGCACTCCATTCATGTGCAACTCCATGTTACAGTAAAATCACGCTTCAGGAACAGCACTTAACGTGTTGGGGCCAATCATGTTGCAGCCAACACATTTTAAAAGTTCACATTGTCACAAGTGTCCCCAATTCTTCAATCGTGTTACAGCAAATTCATGTTGATGAAACACACATTATAACAGAATGACCTGCAATTGGCTCCTGAGGGATTCAAGGTTAAAATAAATCGATTGAAATTCTGGACAAAAAGAACAAACAATCTGAAGAAATGGTGGTAAGGAATTGATAAGAGTTTTATGCACCAGTGATATAGATGTGTAATGTTCATATTAATATCAAAATCTCTCCACAGTTTCACGATCAGATCCTCAAAACTTGAAACAAACACAATGAGCATTACAGAAACTCAGCAGGTCTGGCAGCATGTGTGGAGAGAGAAACACTGTTAACATTGAGTCTAATGTGACTCATCTTCATGACATCAAAAACTGACCTATTTGACAGCCTTGTGAGGTTTACAAGGGATTTGGGATCCACAGTGTCACTAACATCTGTTCTCTCAAATAAGTTTTCTTTGTAATAAGTTAATGAAACTTTGCTGAATAAAGTAATCTCAAAGATTTTGTCTTCTCGGGGACTAATGTAGGAGCAGGGAGATGTGTGAGAGCTGCTCAGGAGGGTTGAAACGAGTAGTTTTGGGGAAGGATCCAGGGAATTAGTGAGGAAAGAGATCACTCTGAGACTGAGTTACAACTCACACAACACCAGGTTATAGTCCAACAGGTTTATTTGGAAGCACTAGCTTTCGGAGCGCTGCTCCTTCATCAGGTGGTTGTGGAGTACACAATTGTAACACAGAATTTATAGCAAAAGATTACAGTGTGATGTAACTGACATTATATATTGGAAAATATCTTGATTGTAAAGTCTCTCATCTGTTGGAACGACCATGATAGTTTCACTTGTTTCATATGTAAATCACAAAACTCTTTTTAAAAGTTACATTCTCAGGTGAACTGTAACAATTGGTGTCAGGCCAGATCAGATGTTGTAGGTGTTAGCCCCCTGTGTTCTGTTGTCTGTGCCATAATATTTCGACTGATTCTAATCAAAAAAATGAGTTAACAGAGTCTTTCATGGATTAATGCAGTTTTTGAGCAAAGTACAATGTAACTGTGCAAATATGATTCACCCCACAAATATATATGTGTGTGTGTGTGTGTGTGTGTGTGTGTTTGTGTGTGTGTGTATATGTGTGTGTGTGTGTGTGTGTGTGCGCCTGCGGTGGGGTCTCTTGAGAGTCTGTGAGAGACAGTGTATATATGTGTGTGAGTGTAAAGGAGTCTAAGTCTATGAGAGGGTGCATGTGTCACTTCAGGAGTGTGTGTGCATGTCTGTGTGTAGGTGTGTCTGCGTGTGCGTAGGAGTGTGTGTGTATGTGTGTGTGTGTGTGTCTGTGTGTGTGTGTATATAGTACAATGGTGGTCACCTGTAGTGTGACATGAACCCAAGGTCCCAGTTGAGACCCTCCCTTTGGGAACCGAACTTCACTATCAGCTCTGCTTGGCCACGGTTCGCTGCCGCCTGTCCCGAAGTCCGCCTTGGAGGATGTTCACCTGAAGGTCCAAGGTCGAATGTCCTGGATCACTGACGTGTTCTCCAACTGGGAGGGAACACTCCTGTCTGTTGATTGTTGTGTGATACCCATTCATCCGTTGCCGTAGCCTCTGCTCGGTCTCCCCAGTGTACCATGCCTCGGGGCATCCCTGCCTGCAGTGTATAAGATAGACAACGTTGGCTGAGTCACATGAGTACCTGCCACGTACATAGTGGGATGTGTCCCTCCCGTAATGATGGTATCCATGTCCACACTCTGACACGTCTTGTAGCGCCGACCGTGACAGGGTTGTATGGAGTTGCCCTGAAAGCTGGGCAGTTTGCTACAAACAATGACCTGTTTGAGGTTTGGCAGTTGTTTCAAGGTGAGAAGTGGAGGTGTAGGGAAGGTCTTGGTGAAGTGCTCATCCTCATTGTGTTGCAGGTCGCGAAGCACATGGTGTAGTTTTTTGGTTCCTGGGAGTACTGGACAATGAAGGGTACCCTGTCGGTTGCAGCACGTGTCTATCTCCTGAGGAGATCATTACGGTACACATGTGACTCAGCCAACGTTGTCTATCTTATACACTGCAGGCAGGGATGTCCTGAGGCATGGTACATTGGGGAAACCGAGCAGAGTCTACGGCAACAGATGAATGGGCACCGCACAACAATCAACAGACAGGAGGGTTCCCTCCCAGTTGAGGAACACTTCAGTGTCCAGGACATTTGACCTTGGACCTTCGGTGACCATCGTTGAAGTTGGACTTTGGGACAGGCAGCAGCGAAAAGTGGTCGATAGGTAAGTTCTGTTCCCATGGGGTGGGCCTCAAACGGGAGCTTGGGTTCATGTCACACTCCGGGTGACCACCATGGCACAGTATACACACACACACACACACACACACACACACACACACACAGACACACACACACACACACACACACACACACACACACACACACACACACACACACACACACACTCCCAAACTCTCACAAACAACCTCTCACAGACTTAGACGCCTTTGCATTCACACACACACATATACACTCTCTCTCACAGGCATTCACAAACTCCCACACCAGACACACACACATACATGTACATTTGTGGGGTGAATTTGAATTTGCAGAGTTATGTTGTACTTTGCTCAAAACCTGTATAAATCCATCTCTGTTAACTCATTTTTTAGATTAGATTCAGTCGAAATATTATGGCACATACAACAGAACATAGGGGGCTAACACCTCCAACATCTTATCTGGCCTGACTCCAATTGTTACAGTTAACCTGAGATTGTAACTTTTAAAAAGAGTTTTGTGAATTACATATGAACCAAGTGAAACTATCATGGTCATTCCAACAGATGAGAGACTTAACAATCAAGCTATTTTCCAATGTATAATGTCAGTTACATCACACTGTAAACTTTAGCTATAAATTCTGTGTGTTACAATTGTGTACTCCACAACCACCTGATGAAGGAGCAGCGCTCTGAAAGCTAGTGCTTCCAATTAAACCTGTTGGACTATAACCTGGTGTTGTGTGATTTTTAACTTTGTACACCCCAGTCCAACACCAGCATCTCCAAACCAATCTGAGACTGGTACAGTTGGGAAAAGGAGTGAGACAAACAGTCAGGGCAGGCAGGACAAAAACAGAGAACAAGGTAGGATTGATAAATTAAACTGCATTTATTTCAATGCAAGTAGCCTAATTGGGAAGGCAGATGAATTGAGGGCATGGTTCGGGATATGGTACTGGGGCATCATAGCAATTACAGAGACGTGGCTCAGGGACAGACAGGACTGGCAGCTTAATGTTCCAGGATACAAATGCTGTAGGAAGGATACAAAAGGGGGTGTGAGAGGAGGGGGAGCAGTGTTTCTGATAAGGGTTAGCATTGTGGCTGTACTAAGGGAGGATATTCCTGGGAATGCATCCAAGGAAATTATTTGGGTGGAACCGAGAAATAGGAAAGGGATGATGACATTCTTGGGATTATATTCTCGAACACCCCAAGAGGCAGCGGGAAATTGCAATGCAAATCTTTAAGGAGATCTCAGTCATGTGTAAGAAAAATAGGATGGTAATTTCCAAACATAGACCTGGACTGCCAGAGTTTTCAGGGTTTAGTGTACAAGGAAATGTTGTGATTCAGCATTTGGATGGACATACAAGAGAAGCTACAAAACGTGACCTCCTCTTGGGAAATAAGGCAGGGCAGGTGACTGAGGTGTCAGTGGGGGAGTACTTAGGGGCCAATGACTGTAAATCTGTTAGTTTTAAAATAAATTAGTGATGGAAAAGGATAGACCGCATCTAAAAGTTGAAGTTCAACATTGGACGAAGGCCAAATTGAACGGTATTAGGCAAGAACATTCAAAAGTTGAGTGGGGACAGATGTTCAAAGGGAAAGGGAAGGTTGGAAAATGAGAAGCCTTCAGAAATGTGATTTTGAGAGTCCAGAGACAACATATTCCTGTTCGGGTGAGAGGCAAGGCTGGGAGGTGTAGGGAATGATGGGTGATGAGAGAAATTAAATGGAGACATTAAATCAGTACTTTTCATCAGTATTCACTCAGGAACAGGACACTGTTGCTGATGTGAATATGGAATCACAAATAATTAGAATGGATGCCCTGGAAATAGGCAGGGAAGAGGTTTTGGGAATATTGGAAAGGATGAATATAGATAAGTCTCCTGGGCCTGATGGCATTTACCCCAGGATCCTATGGGAAGCTAGGGAGGAGATAGCAGAGCCATTGGCCTGGATTTTTATGTCGTCATTGTCAATGGGAATAGTACCAGAGGACTGGAGGATAGCGAATGTGGTCCCATTGTTCAAGAAAGGGAGTAGGGATAGCTGCAAATGTGTTGCTGGTCAAAGCACAGCAGGTTAGGCAGCATCTCAGGAATAGAGAATTCGACGTTTCGAGCATAGGCCCTTCATTCCTGATGAAGGGCCTATGCTCGAAACGTCGAATTCTCTATTCCTGAGATGCTGCCTAACCTGCTGTGCTTTGACCAGCAACACATTTGCAGCTGTGATCTCCAGCATCTGCAGATCTCATTTTTTACTCGGAGTAGGGATAGCCCTAGTAACTATAGGCCAGTGAGTCTGACTTCAGTGGTGGGCAAAGTCTTAGAGAGAATGGTAAGGGATAAGATTTATGAACATCTGGGTAGGAATAACGTGATCAGGGATAGCCAGCATGGTTTTGTGAAGGGCAGGTCGTGCCTCACAAACCTTATTGAGTTCTTTGAGAAGGTGACTAAGGAAGTGGACGAGGGTAAAGCGGTAGATGTTGTGTATATGGATTTTAGTAAGGCGTTCGATAAGGTTCCCCATGGTAGGCTAATGCTAAAACTTCGGAGGTATGGCATTGAGGATACATTAGAGGTTTGGATTAGGAATTGGCTGGCTGGAAGGAGACAGAGGGTAGTAGTTGATGGATTATGTTCATCTTGGAGCGCAGTTACTAGCGGTGTACCACAAGGATCTGTTTTGGGACCATTGCTTTTTGTTATCTTTATAAATGATCTAGAGGAAGGACTTGAAAGCTGGGTAAGCAAGTTTGCAGATGACACAAAAGTCGGTGGAGTTGTGGATAGTGAGGAAGGAAGTGGTAGGTTACAGCGGGATATAGATAAGTTGCAGAGCTGGGCGGAAATGTGGCAAATGGAATTCAATGTAGCTAAGTGCGAAGTCGTTCACTTTGGTAGGAATAACAAGATGATGGATTACTGGGCTAATGGTAGGAAACTTGGTAGTGTGGATGAGCAGAGGGATCTTGGTGTCCATGTACACAGATCTCTGAAAGTTGCCACCCAGGTAAATAGTGCTGTGAGGAAGGCATATGGTGTACTGGGCTTTATTGGCAGAGGAATTGAGTTCCGGAGTCCTGAGGTCATGTTGCAGTTGTATAAGACTCTGGTGAGGCCTCATCTGGAGTATTGTGTGCAGTTTTGGTCGCCATACTATAGGAAGGATGTGGAAGATTTAGAACGAGTGCAGAGGAGGTTTACCAGGATGTTGCCTGGAATGGTAGGAAAATCTTATGAGGAAAGGCTGAGGCACTTGGGGCTGTTCTCATTGGAGAAGAGAAGGTTTAGGGGAGATCTGATAGAAGTGTATAAGATGATTAGGGGTTTAGATAGGGTAGATACTAAGAACCTTTTACTGCTAATGGAGTCAGGTGTTACTAGGGGACATAGCTTTAAATTAAGGGGTGGTAGGTATAGGACAGATGTTAGGGGTAGATTCTTCACACAGCGGGTTGTGAGTTCATGGAATGCCCTGCCCGTATCAGTGGTGAACTCTCCTTCTTTATGGTCATTTAAGCGGGCATTGGATAGGCATTTGGAAGTTATTGGGCTAGTATAGGTTAGGTAGGATTCGGTCGGCGCAACATCGAGGGCCGAAGGGCCTGTACTGCGCTGTATCCTTCTATGTTCTATGTAAATTGAGGCTTTGGTATAGAAAAAGAAGGAAACGTGTCCAGGGTCGACAGCAGAGATTGAGTCAATTGTAAAAGAGTATAAAGGCAGTAGGAGCATACTTAAGAGGGAAATCAGGAGGGCAAAAAGGGGACATGAGATAGCTGTGGCAAACAGGGTTAAGGAGAATCCAAAAAGATATTATGACTATATGAAGGACAAAAGGATAACGAGGGAGAGAACAGTGTCCCATCAAGATCAGCAAGAGAGCCCACGTGTGGAACTGCAGGAGATGGGGGAAGATATTAAATGAGTATTCTGCATCAGGCATTGGTTAGACCACTTTTGGAATATTGCGTGCAATTCTGGTCTCCTTTCTATCAGAAGGATGTTGTGAAAGTTGCAATGGTTCAGAAAAGATTCACAAAGATGTTGCCCGGGATGGAGGATTTGAGCTACAGGAGAGGCTGAATAGGCTCGGGCTGTTTTCTCTGGAGCATCGAAGGCTGAGGGGTGACCTGATCGAGGTTTATATGATCATGAGGGGCATGGATAGGATAAATAGACAAAGTCTCTTCTCTGGGGTGGGGGAGTCCGGAACTAGAGAAGCATAGGTTTAGGGTGAGAGGGAAAAGATTTAAAAGAGACCTAAAGGGCAACGTTTTCCCACAGAGGGTAGTACGTGTGTGGAATGAGCTGCCAGAGGAAGTGGTGGAGGCTGGTACAATTACAACATTTAAAAGGCATCTGGATGGGTATATGAACAGGTTTGGAGGGATATTGGCCGGGTGCTGGCAGGTGTACATATCTCTGACTCGATGACTCTACTTGGCATCAGCCTTCCCAGTAGAACACCACTGTGTATACCAGCCCCTCTTCCCTGCATTAGACCCAGAGCCTTGACATTTCAACTGCTCCTCCAAGTGCTTTTTAAAGATTATGAGATCAATACCCTCTCTGGTAGTACATTCCAGATTCCCACCACCCTCTGGGTGATAGTGCCACTCAAATCCCCTCGCACCCTCCTGCATTTCACCTTAAAATGAGACCCCCCTGCCTGTTATTGACCCTGTGATTAAGGGGAACTATTGCTTTGTATCCAGGCTGTCCGTGCCCCTCATACTCTTATACACCTCTATCAGGTTCCCCCCTCAATCCTCCCTGCTCCAAAGAAAACAGCCCAAACTTAGCCAGCCTCTCTCCATCGCTGAACTGTTCCATGCCAGCCAACATCCTAGGCAATCTCCTCTGTACCCCATCTGGAGCAATCACAACAACATCCAAATGGCGGCACGGTGGCTCAGCGGTTGGCATTGCTGGTTCCCAGCACCAGGGACCTGGGTTCAATTCCTTGCCTTCGCAGAGAGTTCTCGAGCCCATCTGATCAGGTCGTGGGGGTTTACCCACTTTTATGCATTTTAAGACACCCAAGGCAAACACAACTAACAGATAAATCACATGAAGAAACAACCCCCACAATGCCTCAGGTAGGAGATGTTGTCAAGACAGATCGTACGGGTTTCTTGGTGAAGCCCTTCCCCACGCCACAGCTCCCTTCAGACGGTAGTGACACTGTGGAACACCAAATCCCTTGTAAACTTCAAAGGTTTGTCAAATTGGTCAGTTTTTGATGTCGTGAAGATGAGTCACATTAGACTCAATGTTAATGGTGTTTCTCTCTCCACAGATGCTGCCAGACCTGCTGAGTTTCTGCAATGCTTACTGTGTTTTTTTCAAGTTTTGATGATCCTATCTTGAAACTGTGGAGCGAATTCGATATTAATATGAACATTACACATGTTTATTGATGATGCATCAAACTCTTATCAATTCCGAACCACCATTTCTTGGCAGTATGCCTAATGGAACCATCGCGTGATAGAAGAACTGACTGTGTTGGTGTTATCAAATCTGGTCAAGTGAGCAGTGTAGGAGGGCTACCATGGAACAACACCAAACATTCCCCAAACAGGGAGTTAATTTACTAATGTCACAACACAGGGTTGCTCAACGGTAGGAGATCAACTCGCAATAGGCAGGATTAAGTAATCCTAAAAAGTCGTTCCACATTCCGTTGTGACTGGTGGTGGGCAATTAAATCATTGATTGGAGGATGTCATTAACTCCAACTTCACTGACTGGAGGATCCCAACCCATCAGGTCCAAAAGATCAGGCTGAAGCATCTGCAACATCTTCAGCCAGAAGTGCCAAATGGGTGATCCATCTCGGTCTCCCCAATGAGATTCCCAGCATCATGAACATCAGCCATTAGCCAATTCGATTCAGTCCCTGTGACATCAAGGAATGACTGAAGGCACAGGATATTGCAATGGTCATGGACCCATCTAACATGCCTGCAACAGCACTGGGACAAGATGCAATGCAGTACCAAAGCAAGAGTCCTGTGGAAAAACCTTCCCAACCCATGACCGAGACAGTCAGGGAAAGCAAAAGAATTGGCATTCAATAAGCTATCAGCTCAACTCCAAGACACTCAACACACTGACTTGGAACCATACCACCATTCATACAGTCATGGAGTTGTACAGCACGGAAACAGATCCTTTGCTGTAACTCTTCCATCCCAACCAGATGTCCTAATTTAATGTAATCCCATTTCCCAGCATTGGGACCATATCTGTCTAAACCCTTCCTCTTCATGGACCCAGCCTTTTAAATGCTCCAATTGCACCAGCCACCAACCCCCCCCTCTGGCAGCTCATTCTACACACACACACGGTAAAGCTGCCCCTGAGTCCCTCTGAAATCTTTCCCCTCTCGCCTTAAAGCTTTGCCATTTGGTTTTGGACTCCCCTAACCTGGGAAAAAGATCTTGGAAATTCACCCAGATCATGTCACACATGATTTTATAAACTTTAACATCACCCCTCAGCCTCCGATGCTCCAAAGAAAGCAGCCCCAGCCTGTTCAGCCTCTCCCTGTAGCTCAAAGCCTCCAACCCTGGCAACATCCTTGTGAGTATTGTCTGCATCCTTTCAAGTGTAATGACATCTTTCTGAAAGCAGGGACACTAGATTAATGGCAGTATTATAAAAATGGCCAAAGCAATGTCCTGTACTATCAGAATATGACATCACAACTCCTATACTCAATGCACTGACCTTTCAAACACCTTCTTCACCACCCTGTCTATCTGCGACTCCACCTTCAATGAACTATGACCTTGTACCCCAAGGTCTCTCTTTCAGCAACGCTGGCAGGGCCCTATCATTAAGTGCATAGCTCCTGCACTGATTGGTCTGACCAAAATGCAACACCTCACATTTACAGTCCCACAACAATGTAGTTGACTTTTAACAGCCCTTCATCAAATTAGGAATGGGTGATAAACACTGGTATTGCCAATGAAAAATTCCAAGTGGGATGTTTGTGTCAGATAATTAAAAGAGAATTTATCATTCAGGCTCTGAGATATTCGAGAGCTGATTTGCAGATCGACACATTCCTGACAGAGAATCGCACATCAGGGAGAACATCCAAAGAAGGAACAAATGTAGGCCACATGGCCGTTCACGTTTGTTCTGCCTTCCACGAAGATCACAGCGGATCTGATTTTAACATCAACTCTACATTCCTGCACCTTCCCCAATAATCCCACCCACTCTTGGTCATTAAGAATCAGTCCACTTTTGCCTTAAAAATATTTGAAGATTCTGCATCCACTGCCTGTTGAGGAAGGGAATTCCAAAGACTGTCACTCTCTGAGAGAAAAAATGTTTTCCCATCTCGGTTTCAAACAGGTGCTCACTTATTTTCAAACCGTCACCCCCGAAATCTAGATTCACCCACAAGAGGAAACATCCTTTCTACACACATCCTGTCAGGTCCCCTCAGGACGTTATATTGAGTCACACGTTCATAGAGATGTGCAGACCTTACGGTCCAACTTGTCCATGCCGACCAGATATCCCAATCCAATCTAGTCCCACCTGCCAGCACCCGGCCCATATCCCTCCAAACCCTTCCTATTCACGTACCCATCCAGATGCCTTTTAAATGTTGCAATCGGACTGGACTCCACCACTTCCTCTGGCAGCTCATACCATACACATACCACCCTCTGTGTGAAAACGATGCCCCTCAGGTCTATTTTATATCTTTCCCATTTCACTCTGAACCTCTGCCCTCTATTTCTGGACTCCCCAACCCCAGGGAAGAGACTTTGTCTATTTATCCATGCCCCTCATGATTTTACAAACCTCTACAAGGTCACCCCTCAGCCTCTGATGCTCCAGGGAAAATAGCCCCAGACTATTCGACTTCTCCCTGTAGCTCAAGTCCTCCAACCCTGGCAACATCCTTGTAAATCTTTTCTGAACCCTTTCAGGTTTCATAATATCCTTCTGATAGGAAGGAGACCAGAATTGCACGCAATATTCCAAAAGTGGCCAAACCAATATTCTGTACAGCAGCAACATGACCTCCTAACTCTGTACTCAATACTCTGACCAATAAAGGAAAGCATACCGAATGTCTTCTTCACTATCCTAACGACTTGCAACTCCATTTTCAAGGAGTTATTAACCTGCACTCCAAGGTCTCTTTGTTCAGCAACACTCCCCAAGAACTTACCACGAAGTCTATAAGTCCTGCTCAGGTTTACTTTCCCAAAATGCAGCACCTCACATTGTTCTAAATTAAACTCCATCTGCCACTTCTCAGCCCTTCGGCCCATCTGATCAAGATCCCTGTTTGAAATGATTCATTTCTGACCATTGGGAGAGGCTGAACTGGCTGTGGCTTTTTCTCCTGGAGCATTGAAGGCAGGGGTTTGACCTCATTCCATGGGGTCATGAGGGGCATGCATTGGGTGAGTGGCCAAGATCTTTATACCAGGGCAGGGGAGTCCACACCAGAGGGAATAGGTTTAAAGTGAGAGAGGAAAGATATAAAAGGGACCCCATGGGTAACTGTTTCATGCTGAAGGTGGTGCAGGTATGGAACGAGCAGCCAGAGGAAGTGTTGTAGGTGGGTAACATTTCAACATTTAAGTGGCATCTGGATGGGTCAATGAATATGAAGAATTGAGAGGGAGATGGGGCAAATGCTGGAAAATGGGACTACAGGACCATGGGATATCCGGTCAGCAAGGGTAAGTTGGACCAAAGAGTCTGTAACTCTATGGCTGTAAACTCCAGAGGATACAGACCCAGCCTGCCTTGCCTATCCTCATAAGGTGACCCACTCATTCCAGATATGAGTCGAGTAAGCCTTCACTGAGCTACTTCTAACGCATTCACATCTTTCTGTCAGTGCGGGGATCAAAACTGTGTTGTCAGAATCAAGGGTTCAATACTTGTTGAGACTCTTACTTCAAAATGAATCTGAAAATTCCACAATTATTGCTCACCAACTGTGAATCTAACTAACGGAATCTGGAAATTGGTATTTGACCGTGAGCAGGGTCATTGAGCAAGGTATGATTGACAAACTGTATCTGAGTCAGTTTTTGTGAATGTGCGTCCCTGTACTGAGGCAGCAAAATCCGATCAATCGTTCAGCTACACGTTACTGAGGAAAGAAATGTGCTTTCAAAGATATTGGTCTCATACTCATCAGGACAGAATCACAAGAAAGCCAAGTCTCAAAGAGAACACCAATTTAGACGAGATGTGGAGAGGGTGCTCGTGACAAATACACTGATTGGTCATGGCGAGGTGCTGGAGGATTCACCAGAGAGCAGTTAACTGTAAAGCTTTTGTTTAAATTTGAATCAGGCCAATCGATTCTGTTTGGTCAATGCACCCAGGGTTGGAAGATATAGGAGTAGGAGCAGTACATTCAGCCCCTCAAGCCTGGTCCACCAGACAATACGATCGTGGCTGTTCTCATCTCAACTTCAACACCACTTTCCTGCCTGGTCTCCAAAGCCCTTTAACCTGTTACTCATTAAAAATGTGTCTATCTCCTCCTTAAATTTATTCAGTGTCCCAGCATTCATTGCACTCTGGGGTACTGAATGCCACAGAATCATAACCCTTTTGACAGAAGTAAATCCTCCTGTTCTCTGTTGTACATTTGCTGCCATTTACCCTGAAACTATAACCTAGATTGCCACACAAGGGAAAATATCTACTCCACGTTGACTTTATCGGTCTCCTTTTGCATCTTAACTACCTCAATTCGATTACTTCAAGTCCTTCCAAACTCGTGTAAACCTGGGCCTTAACTGCTCAATATCGCCTCAGAGGACAAATCTTTCATCTCTGGAATTATCTGGAGAACGTTCTCCAAAATCCCTCCAATACAATGGCATCCTGTCCTGTCCAAATTCCATTGGCTGTGACCACAGAGGAAGTTTCCAGAAGATTGATTAATCGTGTGATTTACTTCACAAGTAATTTGACAGGAATAATAATTAGGTCAGTTGAGATGTGTGTAACATCATGAGTCATGGTTCTGTCTCAATATAAAGCAGACACCAAGTGAGTATCTGCAGTGAGGAGTGGACAGCTGTGATCAGGAAGACAGCAGCAGCTCAATAACAGACAGAAGTGACTGACCTGTGTCTCTGACAGACCCCATCGAAGCTTGACAATGAAGTTGGTTCTTGCTTTCACCATTATCTGCTTGTGCATTGCTCACGGTAAGTCTGTTCTGTTTTCATTTATTTTCGGGATTTCTCTGATGTTGCACTCCATCCTCAATTACCCCCAAGACACTGAAGTGTCCAACAAGTAGTTATTTACGCTCAGATGGGGACACCAATACCCATTCCCATCCTGGAATCAGTTTGCTAACCAATCAATGGTTACACACTGATATATCATTGAACCCTTACAGTGCAGAAAGATGACATTCGGCCCATCGAGTCCCACACTGACTCTCCGAAGAGCATCCCACCTACACCCAGCCCTGCTCCAGTATCCCTGTAACCCAGCATTTCCAATGGCTAATCCACCTAGTGTGCACCTCCCTAGACACTGTGGCCAATTTAGCATGGTCAATCCACCCAGTCTTCATATCTTTGGTATGTAGGAGGAAACCGGAGCACCTGAGGTGTTAACGCAGACATGGAGAGAACATGCAAACTCCACACAGACAATCACTGCAGTCACTGTGCCACCCCAAATGTCTTTCCCTCAAATCAAAAGTTCCCAAGGAACTCCACAGAAGGAGAATGAAAAGAAAAGGGTAACTCCCGAGTTCTCAAGAGATCTGTGGTCAGATGTTTCAAAGCTTAGTCTTAATAGTTGTAGTCTCCTGCCCCATTACAATCTCAGAGTCTAATCCTACACCATGATCAAGAAAGCACATTAATCATTCATTCCTCAATCAGCAATGTAGGATGATTCAGTGCAAACCTCAAAGTCAACTCTCGCTGAGAAATGAGGGAGTGTTTTGAGAACAAAGACCAAGAAACAATGTGAGAGAACTGAAACCAGTCCCAGATCCTCATTTGACTTTCACTGCAGAACATGTCCAGGCTTTGGAACTAGTTTGTATATTGTGTCGAAGAATTTAATTACATGTCACTTAAAACATCCACTGCATCAATTCATAATGGAGTTCTACTGTCAATGAAGCTTGTCTCTGGCATTGCAAAGATTTTTTTTAACCAAAGTGTTTTCTTTGTTTCTCCCCTTTTCTTTGCTTATGTGATGTCTCAACTACAATGATGTCAACGAACACACCAGCTGCAAATGCTCGCAGCGTGATGAAGGCAATGGAATCCAATGTGGCACCTTCAAATCTGCAATCTGTCCTGAATCCTTTAAACGAATCTACTGACTCCGATACTACTGACACCAATTCTGCTGACACCGGTTCTACTGACTCCGATGCTACTGACACCGATTCAACGAGTGAGAGTGATGATTCCGATGAAGCCCTTCCACCCGTTCCACCCATTACTTGGTAACATATCAAATTGAAGAGGTGACAGGGTTGGAGTCGAGTCTGTTCCAGCCAGTAACCATTGCTGAGTTGGGACAGCTAGACTCTTGGAAGGAGCAATACAAAGCTGTATTGGTTTCTTACTCTTAATTGGCTGTGCAACTGTCTTAATCTAGCAATTATATTCTTCATGTATGAATGCAAACTATAAGGGTGATGCGGTGTATTCTGGCTTCGACTGTGTATTGATCTGGATGGCAGAACCTTCAGTAATACTGTTATGCCTTATAAACCGGCTTGTAGCAACTTAAAGCCATAATGAGATGGGCAGACCTGCAGGGGCTGGGTGACATCACTGTGATAGTGGGCAGGTGAACCCTGTTCACATTGACATACCAGGGAGTGGGCACGAGTGCCTCAGCTGTGCGGTGAAATGTCCACAGATACTGAAATGGATAGACTCAGGGAAAACAGCTCAGTTCAAGTCCCACCTGTCCCTGTTGTATCTGAAGAGTTTAATTCAAAATCTCCACAGCAAATATCGTTCTGTTAATGTCAGTCTGAACGTTGCTTTTCTTGCTTCAACTTGTTCTTCCATTCTCTTAATAAAGCATCAATGATCACGAATATCATCGTGTTGTTCATACTTTGATGAAGTCTTGACCTTACCTCAAATGGTTTACAATAATTTCTTAATTTGTTCTTTTCTTTTTTGTTTGCTTTCGTATTGTCAAATGAAACGGGGGGTTTGTTGGTTAACAAGGAAGGAGGTGTTGCCCCTTCAAGGGACCATAGCTGTCTCTCTATCTGAGCGAGGGGAAACAATCAGAAATAATTAGCCCCACCCCACATCAGTGTCTGGGTCAAGACTGGGAGTCAGACCTGCCTAAACTGGCACAGTTGGGACAGGGATTGAAACGGTGTTGTTGGCATCAGTCTGCACAGCAATCCAGCCACCATACTGCTTTCTCAGTAAAAGAGGAGCTGGATTCGCTCAGAATTGCACTGGCCTGAATTTCCGGGTCTCTGGATGGTCAGGCATCTGACTCATGGTGAGAGATGTTGTTGCGATATCGCCAAAGAAGGGTGCATTCACCAGCGCAGACCTCCTGACACATGGGAATTGTGCAGGAAGTTTAAACATCAAACAGACACAAACTGCAGGTGTTTGCAGAAAGGGCTCTGAAGGATAGTCAGAGACATTGACAAGTAACAGAAGGTTCAGCTGGATAGCTATAACTAGGGAATAAAAATAAGCTTGTCTGACTATTGTTTCATGGCTGACACTCTGATCACTCACACTGAACACTCCAGCCCCAACATTCTCCTTGACCACACAGTCATTCCAGCCCCCACCCCCAACACCCTCCACTAGTCACCTGACACTGCAGCTCAACCTCCCTGGTACCTGGAGGAGCCCAGACTGCACCCCTACAAATCTAACCATGATGGAATGACACAACCACCTCCCCTGTGAGAGGTGACTAGCCCCACAACCTAACTGACTCACTCCAGACGGACCTGACCAGCCCCAGTCAGAACTAAGCCTCCCAGCCTGAGTGTCCACTGAGCACCTCACCTACCTGTCACTCCATCCACCCATCCCCTCACCTACCTCTCAGCTCAGCCACCCAACTGGCCCTTGACCTTACCCCCAAATCACCCCCAACAGCCTCCACACAGACCAACTCACTCAGCTATCAGCCCCCCGCCCTACCCCCTGACAGATTTATTCATTGAATCCCTACAATGCAGATCGAGGACATTTGGCCCATCAGCTCTGTGCCGACCCTCCAAAGAGCACACCATCTCCCAATCCTATCCCCAGCATCTGCCATGGCTAATCCACCCGAATCGGCACATCCCTGGAGATATGGGGCAACTTAGCATGGCTAATCCACCCTAACCTGCCCATCCTGGACAGCGTGGGGCAATTTACCATGGCTAATCCACCCTGACCTGCACATCTTTGGATTGTGGGAGGAAACCAGAGCACCTGGAGAAAACCCACACAGACACGGGGAGAATGTGCAAACTCCACACAGTCACAGATTGTCTACCACTTCAATCCCATTGATTAGATTCCAGTCAGTAACTCACTCCCAGGTACCTGTTATACCAGATATAACCCACCCCAAACTCCTCGAATAGATTCCAGTCAGTAACTCACTCCTGGGTACCTGTTATACCAGATATAACCCACCCCAAACTCCTCGAATAGATTCCAGTCGGTAACTCACTCCCAGGTACCTGTTATTCCATGTGGAAACCACCTCAAACCCCTTGATTAGATTACATCTGTAACTCACTCCCAGGTACCTGTTATACAATATATAAACTATCCCAAACTCCTCGATTAGATTCCAGTCTGCAACTGGTGCATTCACCAGCAGAGACCTCCTGACACATGGGAAGTGTGCAGGAAGTTTAAACATCAAATACAGACAAACTGCAGGTGTTTGCAGAAAAGGCTCCACTTTCCTCCCGCAGTCCAAAGATGTGCACGTCAGGGTGGATTGGCCATGTTAAATTCCAGTCTGTAGCTCACTCCCAGGTAGCTGTTCTACCAGATATAAACCACCTCGAACCCCTTCAATAGATTCCAGTCTGTAACTCACTCCCAGGTATCTGTCATTCATATATTAATCATCTCAAACCCCTGCATTAGATTCCAGTCTGTAGATCACTCCCAGGTAGCTGTTCTACCAGATATAAACCACCTCGAACCCCTTCATTAGATTCCAGTCTGTAACTCACTCCCAGATACCTGTTATTCTTTATATAAACCACCTCAAACTTCACAATTAGATTTCAGAATCGGACAATGTTTTACTGACTCACTTACCATCTCTGCATCGAAATATCCTTCGCACAAACCCAATCCTTTGGTCAGTGCGTGTGTCTCTGTCTGTTACTCTCTCCAATCCCAGAGGATCTGCAAACTGCCACATCCAACTGTTCGCCTTTTTGAGTTGGTTCATGATGTCCATGATCCCTGTACAATCCCAGGAAGGCTTCCTCATTTCCCATCTCCCATCCCTTGGGATTAACTGGCAAATCATAAGGTGTTCTCCAAATATTTGGTGACACCATCGCATTAGCTTTCTGTGATCTATATACACGGATCCAGAAAGTCATGTTTCATGTCATAATAAATACCAGATGAAAAGTTTTAATTACCCAATAAGACAGGACCCGAGTGACACTGACACTCGCGCACACACACAGAGTCACCTGCATGTGTGAGAGTAGGTGCAGGAGAGACTGTGAGAGAGTGTGAGAGAGTGAGTGTGATCATCGAGCGCAATTCTCTAATCCCATCCTCCCCCTCATGTCCCTTGGTTCGTTTAGACACAAAAACGAAAGCAAGATCATTTATGAGAGAGGGGGAAAGAGAGAGAGAGAGAGATAGAGAAAGAGAGATTGTGTGCAAGAGTGCGATAGTGAGATTGTACCTGAGAGAGACTGACCTCCCCCTGACACCAAGGGGCTCCTCTATCACACACCGCAATGAAATCAGACGCTGTGTTCAGGAGCAGGACATGGCCCGTGGAATTAGAACGTCTGTTCATGAGGACATTCAGATCCAGGAATCCATCAGAGAATGACAGCAGAACAGAGAGAATCAAACAAAGAACTAGGTGCTAAATTTGTGGAAGAGTACAGTTCCAGTTGAGAATACAGAGCCAGTGATATACCGACCCTGTTGTAGCACAGTCGAGAGTCTGTGTCTGGGTGTGGGATACGTTTGATGGAGACAGTTTAAACTGAGTTGAACTCTGTGTCTCTGCTTGGGGAATGCCTGTGCTTCACATTTCTGACTGCGACATCGTCCAGAATTGCACACAATATTCCAAAAGTGACCGAACCAATGTCCTGTACAGCCGCAATGTGACCTCCCAACCCCTATACTCAATACTCTGACCAATAATGGACAGCATACCAAATGCCTTCTTCACTATCCTATCTGCTTGTGACTCCACTTTCCAGGAGCTATAAAGCTGCATGCCAAGGTCTCTTGGTTCAGCAACACTCCCCTCGACCTGACCATTAAGTGTATAACACCTTGATTTGCCTTTCCAAATGCAGCACCTCACATTGATCTAAATTAAACTCCACCTGCCACTCCTTGACCCATCGGCCCCTCTGATCAAGATTCCGTTGTACTCTGGGCTAACCTTCTTCACTGTCTACTGCACCTCCAATTCTGGTGTCATCTGCAAACGTACTAACTATACCTCCTGCATTCACACCCAAACCATTTATATAAGTGATAAAAAGCAGTGGACCCAGCACTGATCCTTGTGGCACACCACTGGTCACAGGCCTCCACTCTGAAAACACAGTAAACACTGATGCAAATTACTCATTTAATATCTACCCCCATCTCCAGCAGTACCACTAATCGGCTGCCCTGCTGATCTTTGAGGAGCCCTATTGTCTCCCTAGTTACCCTTTTGTCATTAATGTATTGATACAATCCCTTGGGAATTCTCCTTAACCCTATTTGCCAAATCTATCTCATGTCCCCTTTTTGCCCTCCTGATTTCCCTCTTCAGGATACTCCTGCTGCCATTATACTCTTCCAAGAATTAACTCGATTTCTGCTATCTATCCCTGACATGTGTTTCTTTTCTAAACCAAAACCTCAATATCTCCCATCATCCAGCTTTCCCTATACCTTACCTTTCCTCACCATTCTCCCGAACAGCAACATATTCTCCCTGGACTCTCGTCGCCTCATTTTTGAAGGCTTCCCATTTTCCAGCCATCCCTTTATCTGCAAATCATCCCTCCCCCATCTCCCACACTGAACCTTTGAATGTTCTTGCCTAATACCGTCAAAATTGGCCTTCCTCCCAATTGGAACTTTGACTTTTAGATCCAGTCTATCCTTTTCCATCGTTGTTTTAAAACTAATATAATTATAGAATTATGTTCGCTGGCCCCAAAGTGCTCCCCCACTGACACTTCGATTTCCTGCTGAATAAGGGTATAGTACATGAGTGTGGTGCTGGAAAAGCTCAGCAGGTCTGTCAGCATCCGAAGGGCAGGAGAATTGCCTTTTCAGGTGTAATCCATTCATCAGGAAAGTGAAATGTCCGAAACGTCGATTCTCCTGCTCCTTGGATGCTGCCTGACCTGCTGTGCTTTTCCAGCACCACACTCTCGACTCTGATCTCCAGCATCTTCAGTCCTCACTTTCACCTGCAGTCTATAATACAATCCCAATAAGGTGATCATCCATTTCTCATTTCTCAGTTCCACCCAAATAACTTCATTCCATGGATTCTCAGGAATATCCTGCCCAAGTACAGCCGTGATATTATCCCTGATCAACAATGCCATTCCCTCCCCTGTCTTGCCCCCCACCTTCCTATCCTGCCCTATTGGATTGGTATCAGGGAACATTAAGCTGCCAGTCCTGTCCATCCCTGAACCACGTCTCTGTAATCACTATGATATCCCAGCCCCATGTTCCTAACCATGCCCTGAGTTCATCCACCTTCCCTGTTAGTCCCCTTACATTGAAATAATGCTTGTCCTCCTATTTCCTGACACTATCATTGGGTTAACTCTCTGACATATGTGTACAAGATCAGCTGAACCCCCTAGACATTAATTTCAGGTTTTCTCACCACTTTAAACAGAAGCGTTCTGCTTTTTCTATTCTTCCTGCAGATCTGAACCTGCCCTCCCTCAGGGACAAAACCTCCCTGGGTCTGAATGTGTGAAAGTGTGGAGGATAACTCCCTGGATATATTCAGGAAAGAGCCTGATGATCCTTTTCCAGATTAAAGACATCACGGAGTATGGAGAGAAAGTGGCGTCGAGATAGAGGATCAGCCGTCATCGTACTGAATGGGAGAGCAGGGTCAGAGGGGCTGAATGGCCTCCTCCTGCTCCTGGTTTCTCTGTTTCAGTTCAATGTCCTCCAGAACATCTCACCCTGAGAACTCTCTGGGACTGTATCAGGGAAGCACCACAGTCTCTGTTTTCAGTCAGACATTGCTCCATCTTGAGAATGGGATGTGTGTTTGCAGAGGCTGTTTACACTCGGTCTGGGGAGGGACATGGTCCCCAGGATTCCTGATGGTGTCTCAGTAAAACCCTCACAGCAAGGCCTTCCTTGCTCTTTACCCACTGCCATGGGGATCCCATGAAGATTGATGGGAGACAGTGTCAGTGGAATGCTCAGGGTCTAATTCCTTCCCCTGGATGAGAGAAGGTCTCCAATTGGGACCGAGAGAAACATTGATGCCCGTGGGACTAAAGGGTCAGTGACAGAACGGATACACCATCGGCTCAGAGACAGAATACAGGGCAGAGGTTAATGCGGCTTTCAGATTGGAGGGAGCTCCAGGCTCAGACACGTTTGGAACTGTTTGCAGCAAAACAGAATTGGTCCCTGGTCAAGTTTCACTGCAGGCTGTAGTAACCTGATGCCTTTTCCTCACTCTCTTCCTCCAATCCCTGGTAAGATCTGCTCCTGCATTATTTGTCCTCCTAACTGCACCAGCCTGTTCAATTGAGACCAGAAGACATAGGGGTGGAAGTAAGGCCATTTGGCCCATTGACGGCACTCCGCCATTTAATCATGGCTGATGGGCATTTCAACTCCACTGACCCGCACTCTCCCCATAGCCCTTCATTCCTTGAGAGATCAAGAATTTATCAATCTCTGCCTTGGAGAGATGTCCCAGCCTCCACTGCACTCCATGGCAATGAATTCCACAGATCCACCACTCTCTGGCTGAAGAAAAGTCTCCTCATTTCCGTTCTAAATTGACCCCCTGTAATTCTAAAGGCGGTGCCCATGGGTCCTAGTCTCCCCTCCGAACGGAAACAGCTTCTCAGTGTCCACCCGTTCTAAGCCATGCATTATCTTGTAAGTTTCTCTTCGATCTCCCCTCAACATTCAAAACTCTAATGAATACAATCCCATGATCCTCAGCCGTTCATCGTGTGTTCGGCCTACCATTCCTGGGATCATCCGTGTGAATCTCCACTGGACACGTTCCAGTGCCAGTGTGTCCTTCCTGAGAGGTGGGGCCCAAAATTGGACACAGTATTCTAAATGGGACCTAACTAGAACTTTATGAAATCTCAGAAGCTGCTTTTACATTCCAACCCTCCTGAGATAAATGACAACATTACATTCACTTCCTTAATCACGGACTCCACCTTCCAGTTGACCGTTAGAGAATCCTGGGCGAGCACTCCCAGATCCCTTTGTACTTCAGCTTCATTGCTGGGCTTTGTCTCTGAAGGTGAAAAACCCCGTACCTCCTCTTCACAATTTACTTTCCAATCAATCTGTGTCAAATCTGTTTCACAATCTAAGCCTGTCCTGATCTGGTGCCATTTGGAAATCCAAATACCCTTCAGTCCCTTCCTGACTGTCGGTCACTGTGAGAGCGTTTGTCTGATTCTCTCCCATCTTTTAGAACACATGGGAACCTTGAGTTGGTCCCTGCTGGGTACTTTCTCCCCCCAATCCCACTGTTTCCAAGTCTGGAAGGCTTGAGTTGTAAGGAGAGCTTGGGACTTTTTTTCCCTGGAGCACAGGAGGCTGAGGGGTGACCTTACAGAGGGATATATAATAATGAAGGGCAAATGCTTCAGGGGAGGGGGAATGATTTAAAAAGGACCTGAGGGGCAACTTTTTAACACAGAGTGTGCTGCATGTATGGAAGAAGCTGCCAGAGGAAGTGATAGAGGCGAATACAATTACAACATTTAAAAGACATTAGGATCGTTGTGAGGATAGGAAAAGTGCAAATGGGACTGGCTCGGTTTAGGAAAACTGGTTCACTCACTTTTTAGATTAGAATTAGTCTAAACATTGTGGCACAGACAGGGAACACAGAGGGCGAACACCTTCGACATCTTAACATCTTATCTGGGCTGATAGCAATTGTTCCAGTTAACCTGAGAATGTAACTTTTAAAACAATTTTGTGATTTACATGTGAAACAAGTGAAACGACCACGGTCATTCTCACAGATGGGAGACTTAAACAATCGAGGTATTTTTCAATGAGTAATTGCAGTCACATCACACTGTAAACTTTTGCTATAAATTCTGTGTTTTACAATTGTGTACTCCACAACCACCTGATGAAGGAGCAGCGCTCCGAAAGCTAATGCTTCCAATTAAACCTGTTGGACTATAACCTGGTGTTGTGTGATTTTTAACCTTGTACACCCCAGTACAACACCAGCATCTCCAAATCAGGGTAAAGTGGGAGACTGGGGAAGGCAGAGAGCAGTGGGATCTTGCTGTGCTCTTGGTGTCACTGATCTATTTTATTTCAAATCGATTTTTAGTTCCTTTCTCAGTCTGTCCCCTTCCGCTCCGAGGAGGGGTTTGGATCCAGGAGCTGAAACTCGGGACGGTGCAGAGACAGAGGGAATCAATTCATTTCTGCCCCGAGGAATCATCAGACCAGAGCCAGAACCAGAGAGAGAGGGAGAGAGAGTGAGAGAGAGAGAGAGAGACAGCAAGAGAGAGAGAGAGGGAGTGAGACAGCAAGAGAGAGAGAGAGAGAGAGAATAATCAGAAACTGTCCTGTCTTCTTGTCGTTCATTTACACACACACACACACAGTCACTCACAGACACACACACACACAGACACTCACAGACACACACACACACCCACACCCACAGACATACACACACCCACAGACACACACACACAGACACACACGCAGACACACACACGCAGACACACACACACACACACACACTCACACACACCCACACCCACAGACACTCACACGCACACCCATAGATACATACACAGACACACACAGACACACACACACACACACACACACCCACGGACACACACACCAACGGACACACACATCCACGGACACACACACCCACACACATCGGGGAAAGGAATTGCGGAGTTCAGGCCGTCTCTGGGCCGAGTTCTGGGCTGGGCAAAGGGGCAAAAAGATGGAGAGGGAGCTGCTGCACAGTCTGATCCCACAGATGTCACTGCCTCCCTCTCTCACTCCAGCTCCCATCTCTACCTCTGTGTTCCCAACTCTCTCTCTGTCTATCCCACAACATTCCTTTAATCCCCATCCTTCCCAACTCCACCCTGTTCACCTTCCCCTGTACATTCCCCTCCTACAGATCTCTGGGCCCTCCCTTGTTCCCAGGAACTGTTGAAATGTTCAATCTGCACCTTTCCCTCCCCACCCCCACCTCTCCCTGTCAGCCCTGTGGGATCTTGCTGTTCCTGCCTGAGGATTATTCTATCTGTTTAATACCATCACCCCCTCCCCGTCTCTCATTAGCTGTCTGTTGTATCTCTCTCTCTCTCTCTCTCTGTGGCTGTGCTTTCCTCATTCTCTCCCTCGATTTCTCTCTCTCCCTGGATTTTTCTCTCTCTGTCTCTCTCTCTCTGGCTGTCTGTCTCTCCTTGGGATTTCTCTCCCTCTTTCTCTCCCTGACTTTTACTTTCTCTCCCTCCCTCCCTGTGTCTGCCCTTTTCTCTCTCTCACCCTCTGGCCTTATGTCTTTCCCCTGGGTGTTTTGTTCTCTCTCTCTGTCCTGTTCTCTCCCTGGGTTTTACACTCTCTCTGGTCTGCCCTCTGTTTCTCTCCCGGGAAGTTCATTCCGTGGGATCTTTCTCTGTCCTTTGCTGGCTCTGCCTCAGTGTTTCTCCCTCTCTCTTTCCCTGGTTTCACACTGTGTCTCTCCCTCTCCGTCTCTCTCTCTCTCTCTCTCTCTCTCTCTCTCCCAGCAGCTCTGTCCTCTGTCTGTCTGTCTGTCTCTCTCTCTCCCCGGGATCTTTCTCTGTCCTTGGCTCGCTCTCTCTGTCTGTGTCCCTCCCTCTGTCTCTGTCCCTCACCTCGCTTGCTTTCTCTCCCTCCACCTCCCTATCTGTCCCTCCCTCCGTCCCTCCCCCTGTCTCACTGTTCCTGCCCCTTGGGTTAGATTTGGCCTCAGTACCACTTGGTGCGGTACATGCTGTTAACACCGTGGGATCTTGCTGTTCTCTGTGTCTCCCATTGTTGTCCAAACGGTGGGTGGGGGTGGGAGAGATAAAGCACCTTTCTCACTGAGCAGGGTGGCTGGGGGAAGCCTGGGATCTTGCTGTGCATGAAGAGACACACAGTCAAAAGGCCAGTCAGTCAGTGCACATCCTCCCTCTCACCCCACTCCCTTCAGCCCAGGGGCTAGGACTCGGTGAGGGGGGAGAGGGGGAGGGGGAATTGTAGATGATGGAGACCCAGAGGGGGCTTTTATAGACAGTAGGGGTGGAAGGGGAGCGTTGTTACGGGGGCAGTTTGAGGGAAGGACAATTAGACCGGGACAAAGGTTCGAGGGGGGGACAAAATGTTTGGGGGAAAGTGCATAGACCGCTCCCTTTGTGACTCCCTCATCAAGTCCACACCCCCCACCAACCCAACCTCCACTCCCGGCACCTTCCCCTGCAACCGCAGGAAATGTAAAACTTGCGCCCACACCTTCTCCCTTACTTCTCTCCAAGGCCCCAAGGGATCCTTCCATATCACCACAAATTCACCTGCACCTCCACACACATCATCTATTGCATCCGCTGCACCCGATGTGGCCTCCTCTATATTGGGGAGACGGGCCGCCTACTTGCGGAACGCTTCAGGGAACACCTCTGGGACGCCCGGACCAACCAACCCAACCACCCTGTGGCTCAACACTTTAACTCCCCCTCCCAATCCACCGAGGACATGCAGGTCCTTGGACTCCTCCATCGCCAGAACATAACAACACGACGGTTGGAGGAAGAGCGCCTCATCTTCACCTGGGAACCCTCCAACCACAAGGGATGAACTCAGATTTCTCCAGTTTCATCATTTCCCCTCCCCCCATCTTGTCTCAGTCGATTCCCTCGAGCTCAGCACCGCCCTCCTAACCTGCAATCTTCTTCCTGACCTCTCCGCCCCCACCCCACTCCGGCCTATCACCCTCACCTTGACCTCCTTCCACCTGTCACATCTCCATCGCCCCTCCCCCAAGTCCCTCCTCCCTACCTTTTACCTTAGCCTGCTGGACACACTTTCCTCATTCCTGATGAAGGGCTTGTGCCCGAAACGTCGAATTTCCTGTTCCTTGGATGCTGCCTGACCTGCTGTGCTTTAACCAGCAACACATTTTCAGCTCTGATCTCCAGCATCTGCAGACCTCACTTTTTATTCAAACTAACATCCCAATCACACAGAGCCCTCCCCAGGGAGCAGACTGACAGACGTTGCAATTTGACAGAGATTGCAGGGTTGGAGTCCACAAACCCCTCAGTGAGAATGGTTTGGAGGTGCCAGTGTTGGACTGGGGTGGGACAAAGTTAAAACTCACACAACACCAGGTTATAGTCCAACAGGTTTATTTGGAAGCGCTAGCTTTCAACGTGTTTGCGTGGGTTTCCTCCGGGTGATTTGTATAGTGATTTGTATTTGCCCCTTCTGGTTGTCAGTTCCAGTGTGTTGGGGTGGTTGCTTTCGTAGTTTAGGACAGCAGACAAAGGCAGAGTGACGGTCATCCTGGACAAAGCAGAGTACATCCAAAAAGCACAACAACTACTTGCAGATACCAACACCTACCAAAAGAGGGAGTTTGACCCCTCCCCACAGCTCACCAATAGGATAAACAACACACTGAGGAACCTACTAAAAAAACAGACAGAAAACCAGGTATGACCTACAGAGAATGAAACCTGAAAGCAACAACACCCCCAGATTCTATGGACGACCTAAAGTGCACAAACCAGACATCCCACTCACACCCATAGTATCACTACCAGGAACACCATCACACAAACTGGCTAAAGAACTACAGCAGAAACTGAAACACCTGATCAACGGATCCAGACCCTCTATACAGTCAACACAGGAATTCTTTGGACATCATCAGAAATATACACATAGACAAGGAAGAAACTATGGTCTCATTCGATGTAACGGCACTGTTCACCTCTATCGACAAAACCCTAGCCAGAGAAACAATGGCCAACCTGCTGGACATACAGAACAGACAACAGGACATTGAACCTATCAACAAAGGCAGCATACTCAAACTACTGGACCTGTGCCTCACAACACACTTCACATTCAACAACCAAATATAAGAACAAATCAACGGCACACCCATGGGCTCACCCATCTCTGGACTCATAGCAGAAGCTCTAATGCAAAGATTAGAACAAACAGTCTTACCGCAAATTCAACCCAAACTCTGGGTCAGATAATGTGGATGACACCTTTATAATCATTAAAAACACAGATATAGAGAACACACACCGGAATCCGATTCACTAGAGAGGAAGAAAAGGACAACCAACTCCCATTCCTAGGCGTGATGGTACAGAGAACACCGAATGGAGAATTCACCACAAAGGTATACAGGAAAGCCACACACACAGATCAAGTCTGAAACTACGAAAGTAACCACACCAACACACACAAAAGAAGTTGCATCAAGACACTGTTCAAAAGGGCCACAACACACTGCAGTACACCAGAACTGCAAAAAGAGGAAGAAGAACACCTCTACAATGTATTCGCCAAAAGCGGATACCCCTGCAATTTCATCAACAGATGCCTAAGGGAAAGACCACGGAATGAGGACATGCCACAACTCAAAGGACTAGCCACACTACCATACATCAAAAACATTTCTGAACTGACAGCCAGACTACTGCGACCACTCAGACTCATAACAGCACACAAACCAACAGCCACTCTCAGACAACAACTCACCAGGACGAAGGACCCGATACCCAGCATGAGCAAAACCAATGTAGTGTACAAAATCCTATGCAAGGACTGCACAAAACACTACATAGGACAAATAGGAAGACAGCTAACGATCCGCATCCATGAACAGCAACTAGCCACGAAACAACATGACCAACTATCCTTAGTAGCCACACACTCAGATGACAGGGAACATGAATTCGACTGGGACAACACTACTATTATAGGACAAGCCAAACAGAGAACAGCCAGGGAATTCCTAGAGACATGGCACTCATCCACAGATTCAATCAATAAGCACATCGACCTGGACCCAATATACCGGCCACTGGAGCGGACAGCTTGAACTGACAACCAGAAGGGGCAGATACAAATCACTATAAATGCCGGAGGAAACATCACAGAAGCACTTCACAGGAGGCTCCCAAGCACTGAGGATATCACCTAGACAGGGGACGAAACATTTGCAACACAAATTCCCAGCTCGGCAAACAGAACCACAACATGTCTTAAATGTTGTAATTGTACCAGCCTCCACCACATCCTCTGTAGGTCATTCCATACATGCACCACCCTCTGCATGAAAAAGTTGCCCTGTAGGTCTTTTATATCTTTCCCCTCTCACCCTAAACCTATGCCCTCTAGTTCTGGACTCCCCGATCCCAGGGAAAAGACTTTGCCTATTTACCCGATTCATGCCCCTCATAATTTTATAAACATCTGTAAGGTCACCCCTCAGCCTCCGAAGCTCCAGGGAAAACAGACCCAGCCTATTCAACCTTTCCCTATAGCTCAAATCCTCCGACACTGATACTATCCTTGTAAATCTTTTCTGAACCCTTTCAAGTTTCACATCATCTTTCCGATAGGAAGGACGCCAGAATTGCACGCAATATTCTAACAGTGACCTAACCAATGTCCTGTACAGCTGCAACATAACCTCCCAACTCCTGTACTTAATACTCTGACCAATAAAGGAAAGCATACCAAACGCCTTCTTCACTATCCTATCTACCTGTGACTCCACCTTCAAGGAGCTATGAACCCTCACTCCAAGGTCTCTTTGTTCAGCAACACTCCCTAAGACCTGACCATTAAGTGTATAAGTCCTGCTAAAATTTGGTTTCCCAAAATGCAGCACCTTGCATTTATCTGAATTAAACTCTTTCTGCCACTTCTCAGCCCATTGGCCCATCTGGTCCAGATCCTGTTGTAGTCTGAGGTAACCCTCTTCGCTGTCCACTACAACTCCAATTTTGGTGTCATCTGCAAACCTACTAACTGTACCTCTTATGCTCACATCCAAATCATTTATGTAAATGACAAAAGGTAGAGGACCCAGCACTGATCCTTGTGGCGCTCTACTGGTCACAGGCCTCCAATCTGAACAACAACCCTCCATTACCACCCTCTGTCTTGTACCTTTGAGCCAGTTCCGTATCCAAATGGCTAGTTCTCCCTGTATTCCATGAGATCTAACCTTGCTAATCAGTCTCCCATGAGGAATCTTACTGATGACCATATGGATCATATCTACTGCTCTGCCCTCATCAATTTTCTTTGTTACTTCTTCAAAAAACTCAATCAAGTTTGTGAGACATGATTTCCCACGCACAACCCATGTTGACTATCCCGAATCAGTCCTTGCCTTTCCAAATGCATGTACATCCTGTCCCTCAGGATTCCCTCCAACAACTTGCCCACCACCGAGGTCAGGCTCACTGGTCTATAGTTCCCTGGCTTGTCCTTACCACCCTTCTTAAACAGTGGCACCATGTTTGCCCACGTCCAGTCTTCCGGCACCTCACCTGTGACTATTGATGATACAAATATCTCAGTAAGAGGCCCAGCAATCACTTCTCTAGCTTCCCACAGAGTTCTCGGGTACACCTGATCAGGTCCTGGGGATTTATCCAACTTTAACCATTTCAAGACATCCAGCACTTCATCCTATGTAATCTGGACATTTTGCAAGATGTCACCATCTATTTCCCTACAGTCTATATCTTCCATATCCTTGTCCACAGTAAATACTGATGCAAAATATTCATTTCGTATCTCCCCCATTTTCTGTGGCTCCACACAAAGGCCGCCTTGCTGATCTTTGAGGGGCCCTATTCTCTCCCTAGTTACCCTTTTGTCTTTAATATATTTGTAAAAACCCTTTGGATTCTCCTTAATTCTATTTGCCAAAGCTATCTCATGTCCCCTTTTTGCCCTCCTGATTTCCCTCTTAAGTATACTCCTACTTCCTTTATACTCTTCTAAGGATTCACTCGATCTATCCTGCCTATACCTGACATATGCTTCTTTCTTTTTCTTAACTAAACCCTCAATTTTTTTAGTCATCCAGCATTCCCTATACCTACCAGCCTTCCCTTTTACCCTGACAGGAATGTACTTTCTCTGGATTCTTGTTATCTCATTTGTGAAGGCTTCCTATTTTCCAGCTGGACCTTTATCTGCAAATCATCCCTCCCCCAACTCCCCCACTGAACCTTTGAATGTTCAATGTGTGGCCTTCCTCCCATTTAGAACGTTAACTTTTAGATCCAGCCTATCCTTTTCCATCGTTGTTTTAAAACTAATACAATTATAGAATTATGTTCGCTGGCCCCAAAGTGCTCCCTCACTGACACTTCGATTTCCTGCTGAATAAGGGTATAGTACATGAGTGTGGTGCTGGAAAAGCTCAGCAGGTCTGTCAGCATCCGAAGGGCAGGAGAATTGCCTTTTCAGGCATAATCCATTCATCAGGAAAGCGAAACGTCCGAAACGTCGATTCTCCTGCTCCTTGGATGCTGCCTGACCTGCTGTGCTTTTCCAGCACCATACTCTCGACTCTGATCTCCAGCACCTTCAGTCCTCACTTCCTCCTGCAGTCTATAATACAATCCCAATAAAGTGATCATCTCTTTCTCATTTCTCAGCTCCACACAAATAACGTCATTCCATGTATTCTCAGGAATATCCTCCCCAAGTACAGCCGTGATATTATCCCTGATCAACAATGCCATTCCCTCCCCTGTCTTGCCCCCCCACCTTCCTATCCTGCCCTATTGGATTGGTATCAGGGAACATTAAGCTGCCAGTTCTGTCCATCCCTGAGCCATGTCTCTGTAATCGCTGTGATATCCCAGCCCCATGTTCCTAACCATGCCCTGCGTTCATCCGCCTTCCCTGTTAGTCCCCTTACATTGAAATAATGCTTGTCCTCCTATTTCCTGACACTATCATTGGGTTAACTCTCTGACATATGTGTACAAGATCAGCTGAACCCCCTAGACAATAATTTCAGGTTTTCTCACCACTTTAGACAGAAGCGTTCTGCTTTTTCTATTCTTCCTGCAGATCTGAACCTGCCCTCCCTCAGGGACAAAACCTCCCTGGGTCTGAATGTGTGAAAGTGTGGAGGATAACTCCCTGGATATATTCAGGAAAGAGCCTGATGATCCTTTTCCAGATTAAAGACATCACGGGGTATGGAGAGAAAGTGGCGTCGAGATAGAGGATCAGCCGTCATCGTACTGAATGGGAGAGCAGGGTCAGAGGGGCTGAATGGCCTCCTCCTGCTCCTGGTTTCTCTGTTTCAGTTCAATGTCCTCCAGAACATCACACCCTGAGAACTCTCTGGGACTGTATCAGGGAAGCACCACAGTCTCTGTTTTCAGTCAGACATTGCTCCATCTTGAGAATGGGATGTGTGTTTGCAGAGGCTGTTTACACTCGGTCTGGGGAGGGACATGGTCCCCAGGATTCCTGATGGTGTCTCAGTAAAACCCTCACAGCAAGGCCTTCCTTGCTCTTTACCCTCTGCCATGGGGATCCCATGAAGATTGATGGGAGACAGTGTCAGTGGAATGCTCAGGGTCTAATTCCTTCACGTGGATGAGAGAAGGTCTCCAATTGGGACCGAGAGAAACATTGATGCCCGTGGGACTAAAGGGTCAGTGACAGAACGGATACACCATCGGCTCAGAGACAGAATACAGGGCAGAGGTTAATGCGGCTTTCAGATTGGAGGGAGCTCCAGGCTCAGACACGTTTGGAACTGTTTGCAGCAAAACAGAATTGGTCCCTGGTCAAGTTTCACTGCAGGCTGTAATAACCTGATGCCTTTTCCTCACTCTCTTCCTCCAATCCCTGGTAAGATCTGCTCCTGCATTATTTGTCCTCCTAACTGCACCAGCATGTTCAATTGTAACCAGAAGACATAGGGGTGGAAGTAAGGCCATTCGGCCCATTGACGGCACTCCACCATTTAATCATTTGGCTGATGGGCATTTCAACTCCACTGACCCGCACTCTCCCCATAGCCCTTCATTCCTTGAGAGATCAAGAATTTATCAATCTCTGCCTTGGAGAGATGTCCCAGCCTCCACTGCACTCCATGGCAATGAATTCCACAGATCCACCACTCTCTGGCTGAAGAAAAGTCTCCTCATTTCCTTTCTAAATTGACCCCCTGTAATTCGAAAGGCTGTGCCCATGGGTCCTAGTCTCCCCTCCGAACGGAAACAGCTTCCCAGTGTCCACCCGTTCTAAGCCATGCATTATCTTGTAAGTTTCTCTTCGATCTCCCCTCAACATTCGAAACTCTAATGAATACAATCCCATGATCCTCAGCCATTCATCGTGTGTTCGGTCTCCCATTCCAGGAATCATCCGTGTGAATCCCCACTGGACACGTTCCAGTGCCAGTGTGTCCTTCCTGAGGGGTGGGGCCCAAAATTGGACACAGTATTCTAAATGGGACCTAACTAGAACTTTATGAAGTCTCAGATGCTGCTTTTACATTCCAACCCTCCTGAGATAAATGACAACATTACATTCACTTCCTTAATCACGGACTCCACCTTCCAGTTGACCGTTAGAGAATCCTGGGCGAGCACTCCCAGATCCCTTTGTACTTCAGCTTCATTGCTGGGCTTTGTCTCTGAAGTTGAAAAACCCCGTACCTCCTCTTCACAATTTACTTTCCAATCAATCTGTGTCAAATCTGTTTCACAATCTAAGCCTGTCCTGATCTGGTGCCGTTTGGAAATCCAAATACCCTTCAGTCCCTTCCTGACTTGTCACGGGAACCTGAATCATTCACATTGAAAAGCTCACTTCGGACACTTAACAGATAAACTTATTTGAAGTTTGCACACTAACCCTATGCTATTGTATGTTAACGATATTAAACGCGACCTTTAAACAAGCATGTGTTAAAATGCTGACCGCGGCACGATTTTAAGCGGGTGTAAAACAGCTGATCCCAGTCCTTAGAACTAATGAAGTAATTGCTTGACAAACGTTGTAAGGGATATAAGCAGAGCTTCACAGCAGGCAAATCGCTCCTGCCACGAGCTGACAGGAGACACTGAACCAATGTCGCTTCGGCTACTGAACCAAAACAGGCTTGCTACAAAAGACACATTTGTGCAGATTGAACCAATATCAAAAGATCTCAAACAAGAGACAACTAACTTGCAGCCTGCTCAAAAGATCCCCTTGAGGGACACTTAGGGAACTAAGCTCTGCTTTATCCTAGGTAAACTCGACTCGCGACTTTGAATCGGAACTTTGACTGAGAAGAATCTAAGAAACTAAAGTAATCTTGACTCGCGACTTTAAATCGGGATTTTGAGCTAAGAAAATCGTAAGGCTAAGAGTGAGTAACTGTAAATTGATTTCTTTTCTTATGTTTCAATAAATTACATTTTTAATTTACGTACACACACGAATCGCCAAACAGTTATTTGATTAAGATATATTGGTATTATTATTGTGAAGTGTTAAGAACTACAAACGGTAGGAAGGTGCTTGGTTGGCCCAAGGCGAGCCGCTCTCACTCATAGGTGAAAGGGGTAATACTGAAGGATGACCTATAGACCAACAATAAAGCCTAACCGGGTTGGAAGTTTCTAGGACCAGACAGTAGTTAAAATTCTCACCAAGGGTATTCACTACCGGTAACGGCCTCACTGAAGGTACGGAGGAATAATCCCGAGGGTAAGCGAGATAAACTAGAGTTACCCACCTAGACAACATAACAGACTGTCGGTCACTGTGAGAGCGTTTGTCTGATTCTCTCCCATCTTTTAGAACACATGGGAACCTTGAGTTGGTCCGTGCTGGGTACTTTCTCCCCCCAATCCCACTGTTTCCAAGTCTGGAAGGCTAGAGTTGTAAGGAGAGCCTGGGACTTTTTTTCCCTGGAGCACAGGAGGCTGAGGGGTGACCTCACAGAGGGATATATAATAATGAAGGGCAAATGCTTCAGGGGAGGGGGAATGATTTAAAAAGGACCTGAGGGGCAACTTTTGAACACAGAGTGTGCTGCATGTATAGAAGAAGCTGCCAGAGGAAGTGATAGAGGCGAATACAATTACAACATTTAAAAGACATTAGGATCGTTGTGAGGATAGGAAAAGTGCAAATGGGACTGGCTCGGTTTAGGAAAACTGGTTCACTCACTTTTTAGATTAGAATTAGTCTAAACATTGTGGCACAGACAGGGAACACAGAGGGCGAACACCTTCAACATCTTAACATCTTATCTGGGCTGATAGCAATTGTTCCAGTTAACCTGAGAATGTAACTTTTAAAACAATTTTGTGATTTACATGTGAAACAAGTGAAACGATCACGGTCATTCTCACAGATGGGAGACTTGAACAATCGAGGTATTTTTCAATGAGTAATTTCAGTCACATCACACTGTAAACTTTTGCTATAAATTCTGTGTTTTACAACTGTGTACTCCACAACCACCTGATGAAGGAGCAGCGCTCCGAAAGCTCGTGCTTCCAAATAAACCTGTTGGACTATAACCTGGTGTTGTGTGAGTTTTAACCTTGTACGCCCCAGTCCAACACCGGCATCTCCAAATCAGGGTAAAGTGGGAGACTGGGGAAGGCAGAGAGCAGTGGGATCTTGCTGTGCTTTTGGTGTCACTGATCTATTTTATTTCAAATCGATTTTTAGTTCCTTTCTCAGTCTGTCCCCTTCCGCTCTGAGGAGGGGTTTGGATCCAGGAGCTGAAACTCGGGACGGTGCAGAGACAGAGGGAATCAATTCATTTCTGCCCCGAGGAATCATCAGACCAGAGCCAGAACCAGAGAGAGAGAGAGAGAGAGAGAGAGTGAGACAGCAAGAGAGAGAGAGAGAGAGAGAGAATAGATTAGATTAGATTACTTACAGCGTGGAAACAGGCCCTTCGGCCCAACAAGTCCACACTGACCCGCCGAAGCGCAACCCACCCAATTTAAGGGCAATTTAGCATGGCCAATTCACCTGACCCGCACATCTTTGGACTGTGGGAGGAAACCAGAGCACCCGGAGGAAACCCACGCAGACACGGGGAGAATGTGCAAACTCCACACAGTCAGTCGCCTGAGGCGGAAATTGAACCCAGGTCCCTGGCGCTGTGAGGCAGCAGTGCTAACCACTGTGCCACCGTGCCGCCCCTAATGCCCCTGTCTTCTGTCCCGTCTTCTTGTCGTTCATTTACACACACACACACAGACACTCTCAGACACACACACACTGTCACTCACACACACACACACACACACAGACACACACACACAGACACACACAGACACACACACACAGACACATACACACACACACACACAGACACACACACACAGACACAAACACACACACACACACACACACACACATCGGGGAAAGGAATTGCGGAGTTCAGGCCGTCTCTGGGCCGAGTTCTGGGCTGGGCAAAGGGGCAAAAAGATGGAGAGGGAGCTGCTGCACAGTCTGATCCCACAGATGTCACTGCCTCCCTCTCTCACTTCAGCTCCCATCTCTACCTCTGTGTTCCCAACTCTCTCTCTGTCTATCCCACAACATTCCTTTAATCCCCATCCTTCCCAACTCCACCCTGTTCACATTCCCCTGTACATTCCCCTCCTACAGATCTCTGGGCCCTCCCTTGTTCCCGGGAACTGTTGAAATGTTCAATCTGCACCTCTCCCTCCCCACCCCCACCTCTCCCTGTCAGCCCTGTGGGATCTTGCTGTTCCTGCCTGAGGATCATTCTATCTGTTTAATACCATCACCCCCTCCCCGTCTCTCATGAGCTGTCTGTTGTATCTCTCTCTCTCTCTCTCTCTCTCTGTGGCTGTGCTTTCCTCATTCTCTCCCTCGATTTCTCTCTCTCCCTGGATTTTTCTCTCTCTGTGTCTCTCTCTCTGGCTGTCTGTCTCTCCTTGGGATTTCTCTCCCTCTTTCTCTCCCTGACTTTTACTTTCTCTCCCTCCCTCCCTGTGTCTGCCCTTTTCTCTCCCTCACCCTCTGTCCTTATGTCTTTCCCCTGGGTGTTTTGTTCTCTCTCTCTGTCCTGTTCTCTCCCTGGGTTTTACACTCTCTCTGGTCTGCTCTCTGTTTCTCTCCCGGGAAGTTCATTCCGTGGGATCTTTCTCTGTCCTTTGCTGGCTCTGCCTCGGTGTTTCTCTCTCTCTCTTTCCCTGGTTTCACACTGTGTCTCTCCCTCTCCGTCTCTCTCTCTCTCTCTCCCCGGGATCTTTCTCTGTCCTTGGTTCGCTCTCTCTGTCTGTGTCCCTCCCTCTGTCTCTGTCCCTCACCTTGCTTGCTTTCTCTCCCTCCACCTCCCTATCTGTCCCTCCCTCCGTCCCTCCCCCTGTCTCACTGTTCCTGCCCCTTGGGTTAGATTTGGCCTCAGTACCACTTGGTGCGGTACATGCTGTTAACACTGTGGGATCTTGCTGTTCTCTGTGTCTCCCATTGTTGTCCAAAAGGTGGGTGGGGGTGGGAGAGATAAAGCCCCTTTCTCACTGAGCAGGGTGGCTGGGGGTAGCCTGGGATCTTGCTGTGCATGAAGAGACACACAGTCAAAAGGCCAGTCAGTCAGTGCACATCCTCCCTCTGACCCCACCCCCTTCAGCCCAGGGGCTAGGGCTCGGTGAGGGGGGGAGTGGGGGAGGGGGAATTGTAGATGATGGAGACCCAGAGGGGGCTTTTATAGACAGTAGGGGTGGAAGGGGAGCGTTGTTATGGGGGCAGTTTGAGGGAAGGACAATTAGACCGGGACAAAGGTTCGAGGTGGGGACAAAATGTTTGGGGGAAAGTGCAAAGACCACTCCCCTCGTGACTCCCTCATCAGGTCCACACCCCCCACCAACCCAACCTCCACTCCCAGCACCTTCCCCTACAACCGCAGGAAATGTAAAACTTGCGCCCACACCTCCTCCCTTACTTCTCTCCAAGGCCCCAAGGGATCCTTCCGTATCGCCACAAATTCACCTGCACCTCCACACACATCATCTGTTGCATCCGCTGCACCCGATGTGGCCTCCTCTATATTGGGGAGACGGGCCGCCTACTTGCGGAACGCTTCAGGGAACACCTCTGGGACGCCCGGACCAACCAACCCAATCACCCCATGGCTCAACACTTTAACTCCCCCTCCCAATCCACCGAGGACATGCAGGTCCTTGGACTCCTCCATCGCCAGAACATAACAACACGACGGTTGGAGGAAGAGCGCCTCATCTTCACCTGGGAACCCTCCAACCACAAGCGATGAACTCAGATTTCTCCAGTTTCATCATTTCCCCTCCCCCCATCTTGTCTCAGTCGATTCCCTCGAGCTCAGCACCGCCCTCCTAACCTGCAATCTTCTTCCTGACCTCTCCGCCCCCACCCCACTCCGGCCTATCATCCTCACCTTGACCTCCTTCCAACTGTCACATCTCCATCGCCCCTCCCCCAAGTCCCTCCTCCCTACCTTTTACCTTAGCCTGCTGGACACACTTTCCTCATTCCTGATGAAGGGCTTGTGCCCGAAACGTCGAATTTCCTGTTCCTTGGATGCTGCCTGACCTGCTGTGCTTTAACCAGCAACACATTTTCAGCTCTGATCTCCAGCATCTGCAGACCTCACCTTTTATTCAAACTAACATCCCAATCACACAGAGCCCTCCCCAGGGAGCAGACTGACAGACGTTGCAAGTTGACAGAGATTGCAGGGTTGGAGTCCACAAACCCCTCAGTGAGAATGGTTTGGAGGTGTCAGTGTTGGACTGGGGTGGGACAAAGTTAAAACTCACACAACACCAGGTTATAGTCCAACAGGTTTATTTGGAAGCGCTAGCTTTCAACGTGTCTGCGTGGGTTTCCTCCGGGTGAATTGTATAGTGATTTGTATCTGCCCCTTCTGGTTGTCAGTTCCAGTGTGTTGGGGTGGTTGCTTTCGTAGTTTAGGACAGCAGACAAAGGCAGAATGACGGTCATCCTGGACAAAGCAGAGTACATCCAAAAAGCACAACAACTACTTGCAGATACCAACACCTACCAAAAGAGGGAGTTTGACCCCACCCCACAGCTCACCAATAGGATAAACAACACACTGAGGAACCTACAAAAAAAAACAGACAGAAAACCAGGTATGACCTACAGAGAATGAAACCTGAAAGCAACAACATCCCCAGATTCTATGGACGACCTAAAGTGCACAAACCAGATATCCCACTCAGACCCATAGTATCACTACCAGGGACACCATCACACAAACTGGCTAAAGAACTACAGCAGAAACTGAAACACCTGATCAACGGATCCAGACCCTCTATACAGTCAACACAGGAATTCTTGGACATCATCAGAAATATACACATAGACAAGGAAGAAACTATGGTCTCATTCGATGTAACGGCACTGTTCACCTCTATCGACAAAACCCTAGCCAGAGAAACAATAGCCAACCTGCTGGACATACAGAACAGACAACAGGACATTGAACCTATCAACAAAGGCAGCATACTTAAACTACTGGACCTGTGCCTCACAACACACTTCACATTCAACAACCAAATATATGAACAAATCAACGGCACACCCATGGGCTCACCCATCTCTGGACTCATAGCAGAAGCTGTAATGCAAAGATTAGAACAAACAGTCTTACCGCAAATTCAACCCAAACTCTGGGTCAGATATGTGGATGACACCTTTGTAATCATTAAAAACACAGATATAGAGAACACACACCGGAATCCGATTCACTAGAGAGGAAGAAAAGGACAACCAACTAGCATTCCTAGACGTGATGGTACAGAGAACACCGAACGGAGAATTCACCACAAAGGTATACAGGAAAGCCACACACACAGATCAAGTCTGAAACTACGAAAGTAACCACCCCAACACACACAAAAGAAGTTGCATCAAGACACTGTTCAAAAGGGCCACAACACACTGCAGTACACCAGAACTGCAAAAAGAGGAAGAAGAACACCTCTACAATGTATTCGCCAAAAACGGATACCCCCGCAATTTCATCAACAGATGCCTAAGGGAAAGACCACGGAATGAGGACATGCCACAACTCAAAGGACTAGCCACACTACCATACATCAAAAACATCTCTGAACTGACCGCCAGACTACTGCGACCACTAAGACTCATAACAGCACACAAACCAACAGCCACTCTCAGACAACAACTCACCAGGACGAAGGACCCAATACCCAGCATGAGCAAAACCAATGTAGTGTACAAAATCCCATGCAAGGACTGCACAAAACATTACATAGGACAAATAGGAAGACAGCTAACGATCCGCATCCATGAACAGCAACTAGCCACGAAACAACATGACCAACTATCCTTAGGAGCCACACACTCAGATGACAGGGAACATGAATTCGACTGGGACAACACTACTATTATAGGACAAGCCAAACAGAGAACAGCCAGGGAATTCCTAGAGACATGGCACTCATCCACAGATTCAATCAATAAGCACATCGACCTGGACCCAATATACCAGCCACTGCAGCGGACAGCTGGAACTGACAACCAGAAGGGGCAGATACAAATCACTATAAATGCCGGAGGAAACATCACAGAAGCACTTCACAGGAGGCTCCCAAGCACTGAAGATATCACCTAGACAGGGGACGAAACATTTGCAACACAAATTCCCAGCTCGGCAAACAGAACCACAGCATGTCTCTTAAATGTTGCAATTGTACCAGCCTCCACCACATCCTCTGTAGGTCATTCCATACATGCACCACCCTCTGCGTGAAAAAGTTGCCCTGTAGATCTTTTATATCTTTCCCCTCTCACCCTAAACCTATGCCCTCTAGTTCTGGACTCCCCGATCCCAGGAAAAAGACTTTGCCTATTTACCCGATTCATGCCCCTCATAATTTTATAAACCACTGTAAGGTCACCCCTCAGCCTCCGAAGCTCCAGGGAAAACAGCCCCAGCCTATTCAACCTTTATCTATAGCTCAAATCCTCCGACACTGATACTATCCTTGTAAATCTTTTCTGAACCCTTTCAAGTTTCACATCATCTTTCCGATAGGAAGGAGACCAGAATTGCACGCAATATTCCAACAGTGGCCTAACCAATGTCCTGTACAGCTGCAACATGACCTCCCAACTCCTGTACTTAATACTCTTGACCAATAAAGGAAAGCATACCAAACGCCTTCTTCACTATCCTATCTACCTGCGACTCCACTTTCAAGGAGCTATGAACCCTCACTCCAAGGTCTCTTTGTTCAGCAACACTCCCTAAGACCTGACCATTAAGTGTGTAAGTCCTGCTAAAATTTGGTTTCCCAAAATGCAGCACCTTGCATTTATCTGAATTAAACTCTTTCTGCCACTTCTCAGCCCATTAGCCCACCTGGTCCAGATCCTGTTGTAGTCTGATGTAACCCTCTTCGCTGTCCACTACAACTCCAATTTTGGTGTCATCTGCAAACCTACTAACTGTAACTCTTCTGCTCACATCCAAATCATTTATGTAAATGACAAAACGTAGAGGACCCAGCACTGATCCTTGTGGCACTCCACTGGTCACAGGCCTCCAGTCTGAAAAACAACCCTCCATTACCACCCGCTGTCTTCTTCCTTTGAGCCAGTTCTGTATTCAAATGGCTAGTTCTCCCTGTATTCCATGAGATCTAACCTTGCTAATCAGTCTCCCATGAGGAATCTTACTGATGTCCATATGGATCATATCTACTGCTCTGCCCTCATCAATTTTCTTTGTTACTTCTTCAAAAAACTCAATGAAGTTTGTGAGACATGATTTCCCACGCACAACCCATGTTGACTATCCCGAATCAGTCCTTGCCTTCCCAAATGCATGTACATCCTGTCCCTCAGGATTCCCTCCAACAACTTGCCCACCACCGTGGTCAGGCTCACTGGTCTATAGTTCCCTGGCTTGTCCTTACCACCCTTCTTAAACAGTGGCACCATGTTTGCCCACGCCCAGTCTTCTGGCACCTCACCTGTGACTATTGATGATACAAATATCTCAGTAAGAGGCCCAGCAATCACTTCTCTAGCTTCCCACAGAGTTCTCGGGTACACCTGATCAGGTCCTGGGGATTTATTCAACTTTAACCATTTCAAGACATCCAGCACTTCATCCTCTGTAATCTGGATATTTTGCAAGATGTCACCATCTATTTCCCTACAGTCTATATCTTCCATATCCTTGTCCACAGTAAATACTGATGCAAAATATTCATTTCGTATCTCCCCCATTTTCTGTGTCTCCACACAAAGGCCACCTTGCTGATCTTTGAGGGGCCCTATTCTCTCCCTAGTTACCCTTTTGTCTTTAATATATTTGTAAAAACCCTTTGGATTCTCCTTAATTCTATTTGCCAAAGCTATCTCATGTCCCCTTTTTGCCCTCCTGATTTCCCTCTTAAGTATACTCCTACTTCCTTTATACTCTTCTAAGGATTCACTCGATCTATCCTGCCTATACCTGACATATGCTTCTTTCTTTTTCTTAACTAAACCCTCAATTTCTTTAGTCATGCAGCATTCCCTATACCTACCAGCCTTCCCTTTTACCCTGACAGGAATGTACTTTCTCTGGATTCTTGTTATCTCATTTCTGAAGGCTTCCCATTTTCCAGCCGGCCCTTTACCTGCGAACATCTGCCCCCAATCAGCTTTTGAAAGTTCTTGCCTAATACCTTCAAAATTGGCCTTTCTCCAATTTAGAACTTCAACTTTTAGATCTGGTCTATCCTTTTCCATCACTATTTCAAAATGAATAGAATTATGGTCGCTGTCCCCAAAGTGCTCCCCCACCGACACTCAGTAACCTGCCCTGCTTTATTTCCCAAGAGTAGGTCACGTTTTGCACCTTCCCTAGTAGGTACATCCACATACTGAATCAGAAAATTGTCTTGTACGCACTTCAGAAATTCCTCTCCATCTAAACCTTTTAACACTATGGCAGCCCCAGTCAATGTTTGGAAAGTTAAAATCCCCTACCATAACTACCCTATTATTCTTACAGATAGCTGAGATCTCCTTCCAAGTTAGTTTCTCAATTTCCCTCTAACTATTATGGGGTCTATAATACAATACCAATAAGATGGTCATCCTTTCTTATTTCTCAGTTCCACCCAATGTGTAGTGCAGTGAGGTCACCTGTCGTGTGACATGAACCCCAGGTCCCAGTTGAGGACATCCCTGTGGAAACAGACCTTTTGGTCCAACCCGTCCATCCCGACCAGATATCCCAACCCAATCTAGTCCCACCTGCCAGCACCCGGCCCATATCCCTCCAAACCCTTCCTATTTATAAATCCATCCAGATGCCTTTTAAATGTTGCAATTGTACCAGCCTGCACCACTTCCTCTGGCAGCTCATTCCACACACGGACCACCCTCTGTGTGAAAAAGGTTGCCCCTTAGGTCTCTTTTATACCGTTCCCGTCTCACCTAAACCTATGCCCTCTAGTTCTGGAGACCCCCACCCCAGGGAAAAGACTTTGTCTATTTATCCTATCCATGCCCATCATGATTTTATAAACCTTTATAAGGTCACCCCTCAGCCTCCGATGCTCCAGGGGAAACAGCCCCAGCCTATTCAATCTTTCCCTATAGCTCAAATCCTTCGACACTGGCACCATCCTTGTAAATCTTTTCTGAACCCTTTCAAGTTTCACAACATCTTTCCGATAGGAAGGAAACCAGGATTGCATGCAATATTCCAACAGTGGCCTAACGAATGTCCTGTACAGCCGTAACATGACCTCCCAACTCCTGTACTCAATATTCTGACCAATAAAGGAAAGCATAACAAACGCCGCCTTCACTATCCTATCTACCTGTGAGTCCACTTTCAAGGAGCTATAAACCTGCACTCCAAGGTCTCTTTGTTCAGCACCACTCCCTAAGACCTTACCATTAAGCGTATAAGTCCTGCTAAGATTTGTTTTCCCAAAATGCAGCACCTTACATTTATCTAAATTAAACTCCATCTGCCACTCCTCAGCCCATTAGCTCATCTGGTCCAGATCCCGTTGTAATCTGAGGTAACCTTCTTCGCTGTCCAATTTTTGTGACATCTGCAAACTTACTAACTATACCTCTGCAGCTTTCATCCAAATCATTTACATAAATGACGAAAAGTAGTGGACCCAGCACTGATCCTTGTAGCACTCCAATGATCACCAGGTCTTCAATCTGAAAACCAACCCTCCATTACCACCTTCTGTCTTCTACCTTTGAGCCAATTCTGTATCCAAATGGCTCGTTCTCTCTGTATTCCATGAGATCTAACCTTGCTAACCAGCCTCCCATGGGGAACCTTGTTCGAATGCCTTAATGAAGTCCATATAGATCACATCTACTGCTCTGCCCTCATCAATTTTCTTTGTTACTTCTTCAAAAAACTCAATCAAGTTTGTGAGACATGACTTCCCACACACAAAGCCCTGTTGACTGTCCCTAATCAGTCCTTGCCTTTCCAAATACATGTACATCCTGTCCCTCACGATTCCCTGCAACAACTTGCCCACCACCGAGGTCAGGCTCACTGGTCTGTAGCTCCCTGGGCTTGACCTTACCACTCTTCTCAAACAACGGTACCATGTTAGCCAAGCTCCAGTTTTTCGACACCTCACCTGTGACTATCGATGATACAGATATCTCAGCAAGAGGCCCAGCAATCACTTCTCTAACTTCCCACAGAGTTCGAGGGTACACCTGATCAGGTCCTGGGAATGTATCCACTTTTATGCATTTCACGACAGCCAGCATTTCCTATTCTTTAATATGGACATTTTTCAAGATGTCACCATCTATTTCCCGGCATTCTATGTCTTCCATGTCCTTTTCCACAGTAAACACTGATGCAAAATGCTTATTTTGTATCTCCACCATTTCCTTCAGCCCCATACAAATGTTGCCTTGCTGATCTTTGAGGGGCCCTATTGTCTCCTTAGTTACCCTTTTGTCCTGAACGTATTTGTAAAAGGCATTTGGATTCTCCTTAACTCTATCTCGTGTCCCCTTTTTGCCCTCCTGATTTCCCTCTTAAGTATACTCCGACTGCCTTTATACTCTTCTAAGGATTCACTCGATCTTCCTGTCCAAGCCTGACATATGGTTCCTTCTTTTCCTTTACCAACCCCACAATCTCTTTCATCATTCAGCATTAGTCATCCAGTCATTCAGTTATTCAACTCCAACTTCAAACACCAGGAGGCGCAGGGTTAAGGTGAGAGGGGGAAAGTTTAAAGCAGATGTGCGAGGAAAGTTTTATTCCACAGAGGGTGGGAGGTGCCTGGAACACATTGCCAGGGGAGATGGGAGGAGATACAGTCACAGAGTTTAAGGGACATTTGGACAGACACGTGAACAGGCAGGGAATAGAGGGATACGGACCATGTGCAGGCAGAGGGGGTTAGTTTAGAATGGCATCACGGTCAGCACAGACATGGTGGGCCGAAGGGCCTGTTCTTGTGCTACACTGCCCTACATCCTCTATGTTCCCCACTATTATTTCCCCAGCCTCATTCTCCAGGGCTTTGTAACTGTTTCAATGGCCATGAATGTGCAGAGAGAGGGAGCAGGATCAAAGGGTTAAATGGCCCGTTCCTGTTCCTGCAGTTACACAGAAACAGTGACTCGCATTCAAATACCAAAATATAGAAGTTGTTTCGAAGTAGATTATTCAGTAATGAGAGAGCTCCGTTTGTGTTTGCGTTCACCTCCTGCTCACATTTCAGGCATTCTTTCTCCCATTGGGAGCTCTGAAGTGCTGTAAATTATATCAAATGTTACACAACTGCAATTAGTTTCATTGCTTCGGCCTTGAGGTATTAGCTGCCCAAATTGGAGGTAAAATTACAGGTTGCAATAATAAGTGTGAGGCTGAGAGAAACAGCAATTCCTGCAAATGCCCGACATTTGTAGACGGAGCAGCTTTTCAAGAGTCAGAGTCACAGATGTGCAGCACGGAAACAGACCCTTCGCTCCAACACGTCCATGCTGACCAGATATCCCAACCTAATCTAGTCCCATTTGCCACCACTTGGTCCTTATCCCTCCAAACCCTTCCTATTCATAGACCCTTCCAGATGCCTTTTAAATGTTGTCATTGTGCCAGCCTCCACCATTTCCTCTGGCAGCTCATTCCATGTACGCACCACTGTGTGTGGAAAAGTTGCCCCTTAGGTTCCTTATATAACTTACCCCTCTCACCCTAAATCTATGCCCTCTAGGTCTGGACTCCCCCAACCCTATGAAAAAGACTTTGTCTATTTATCCTGTCCATGCCACTCATGATTTTATAAACCTCTAGGAGGTCATCCCCTCAGCCTCTCCCTATAGCTCAGATCCTTCAACCCTGGCAACATCCTTGTAAGTCTTTTCTGAACCCTTTCAAGTTTCACAACATCCTTCAGACAAGAAGGTGACCAGAAGTGCCCGCAATATTCCAAAAGTGGCCGAACCAATGTCCTGTACAGCTGCAACATGACATCCCAAATTGTGTACTCAGTGTACTGACCAATAAAGGAAAGTGCACCAAACACTTTCTTCACTATGTAATGACCTGTGATTTTACTTTGAAGGAACTATGACCCTACAGTCCAAGGTCACTTTGTTCAGCAACATTCCCCAGGACCTTACCATTAAGTCTATTAAGTCCTGCTCGGATTTGTTTCTCCAAAATGCAGCACCAAACATTTACCTAAATTAAACTGCATTTGCCACTCCTCAGCCCATTGGCCCGCTGATCAAGATCCCATTGTATCCTGAGGTTGAAAATCTACGACCCCACTTGGTTCGAGATCGGCCGAAAGAATCAACGAATGTGGTCTGTTCAAAAAGCAAGGGCCATTAGTTGATTGAATTAAGGCCCCTTGACACAATTCTATCCAGCAACACAGAGGTTAAAGCTTCTGTGTTCTGTGGTGAAGTTGTGCAATTCCATTTGAAAATTACCATTATTTATATGTTTCTAAAGAGGTAGTACAGCCTCATTACAAGAAAGACCAATACAATAAGGTGACATGATTTACAACAAGTTAATCCATTGATATTTCCTGGCAAAGGGTTCTTAATTAGATGAAAAGTCAACCAACTGTAACACTGTGACATGATTGACAACATGCTCATCCAATGGGATTCCTTGGAAAAGAAATCTTATTCACGTAAGACCCTCCTAATGAAAGAACGCTCAGAGCTGCATATGCCAATGAGTGAGTTTTGTTTCTTGATATAGCCTTTGGATTCTTCCATTCTGCACAGAAGGCAGGAGAAACTGAACATTTAAAAGGGGAATTATGATTTCGTTGCCAGGTAATTGGACAGGGAACAGGGGTTGGAAGGAGTGTTCCGACAGCTACGGCATGAGGAGTACTTGCTTCATTTAGGACAAGGTAGTTAGATACTTTATTATAATTGAAAAAGACATCCTAGTTTAGTGCAGAGACTAGAGGGCCCTTCCCAGTAAGAAGCGGGCCTATCTTTGTAAATTCCTGGGATATGGGGATAATCCATGATTATATAATTTGAGCCTGGGTGCTGAGGGTGAAAATCATCTCATCGAATAAGGTGAGTTTCCTGATAAGAAACATGGTCGACATCCCAAAACGGTTCTACCCATCCAACAATTGGGAAAATATTCGTGCCGCTAGGGGTATCATAATAAAGGTGGGTGTTATTACCCTCTCCACATAGAGTTTAAATTCCACTCGTAATAGGGATACATTTTTCGTTCAGGCATACACATGGGATGCAAAGTCCTTCAGAAAAGCAGTGGCGACTAATACAGTTAATCATAGCACAGGGAAAAAAAATTTAGGCACTCTTACATAAGTGCACTCCCATTCCTTACCCTTGCAGCAATTTGGACAGGATATTGCAGATTTATTGCAGGAAGTCCTTAAACAAGTAGCAGGTGGGGATAGGTAATAACTAAAAAGATATTACGTGCTGGAAATACTTTAGCACTATTCCATACCCCCATGTTAGGATTTGGAAGAATAAAAGGGGTCAGGGAGTCTCTTGCTGAAATAAGGGCAAAACAAATTACTTCATCCACTCCAAAACTTTTATTCTGGGTTTCAAGAAATGTTCCCCCTTTGTCTCTATTACGACGTGATCTATCTGAAAGGGGACAAGGCTTACCAGGAATGCCCATAGTACAAATGTAATCAAACTGGCACACAACACCTTTACAGGGTAAAGACCATTTAGACCTGTTCTGTAAATGAACTGTTCATCTTTTTGATGCAGTTGACCACCGCAAAAGTCATTCTTGGCAACATTCAGTCTTTCGGCACACAAGGACATCTTCCTGGCATAGTTGGTACACAGTCTCTGTTTGTGCAGGGAATCTGTCCCTTCTTGTGCACAATGCTGGCAATGACGAGGCCACACAGCAGGTCAAGTCGATCTTTATCATCTCCCCCATTGCAAGCTTGGAGATTGCAAAGTGTCCATTGTAAGAAAGGATAAACCATTTCTTCCTTGTATATAAGTATGTACAATATGCATATAATCGATTAAAATAGGCAGCAGCGAAAAAAACCACCAACTAAACCACCCTCTTCTGGCTTGAGAATCACGGGAGTACCTAATTTGAGGCCATAATTTGTGCTCTTCAGCCCTTAGGGCAATTTTGAAATAAATAATTCTCAAATTAATCAAACTCAAATAGCCACTGGAGTAAATATATTGCCCATACTGGCAAATTGCTTGTTCATTTTAAACTATGCACGAGAGATTCCCTTCTTATTTTATATGGAAAAGCCCTGGCATGGGTGAATTAAGCAAACCTATCTTTATAAATCCAGCTTTGCTGGGATGTATTACTCTTTGAAATGTTCCGACTAAAAACATCAATATTGTCTAAAATTTAGATTAGTTCTGCAATATATTGTATTCTCTCTTTTTAAAAAATCAATCATTAACCTTGTGCCCAATTAAATGGCCTGACCTACAGCTTTAGTTCACAGTAATTCGAATTAAATGTAGAAATCTGATGATGAGTTTGAGCAGAAAAGTTGGTCGGAGGACAATGCTGTCCCCAAATTATGGTCACATGACACAAAGCTTTCAAACCACACTGAATTTGTTTGAATATTGAGCCCACTGTAGAAGATAGATATTGGTACAGTCTTAAACTTATAAATCATCACTGTTCAGTATTAAATACCTAAGTGAAGATAATAGCTCAGCCAGACACTCCTTCTTAGATCTAACAGCCCAATCCAAAAATAAATCAAATCAACCACCTGGTATTCTTATAACGTCCATATACAAAGCAAAGATATTTGGGCTGAGGTTGATGAATGAAATCAACAACTTGATAATTCAGTCAGTAGTAGATTGTAGTATAAAGTACCTGTAGTTATTTCAGAAATGGAACTTTACAAATTACTTCCAAATTTCAAAACAATATTGAAAACAATCCAAACACTAAACCCATATGATTACAACCAGTATGCAATAGAGAAACCAACCTCGACATTGTGAATTGGCACTGAACAGACAGTATCATTCCCCCGTGATGTTTGAACCTTACCCAAGTCTGGCAAACGCATCCTTATTGTTATGTTATTCAGGTGGATATCCTCAATAGGTATGGGTTACTACCGGATTAAACTACAGTACCTCGGGCATATACCTGAGGCCGTTACCTGTCAAGTTTACCAGTGGTCCCTATTGACTGTATGGTCCTGATAGCTACAAACTCGGCTGGGTTTATCGCAGGTCTCTAGGTCCCTTCAGTTTATCCTTTCACCTAGGAGTGAGAGGGATTCACTTTAAGTCAATCCTAATGCCTTCTCAGCTAAGTTCTAGACTTAACATACCAACACAAAGGTAAACATATCTTATCAAATGAAGGTTCGGCGAATACGAAGTGTGTGGTGTAAAATATAATAGAAATTTATCAATATAATAAGTTGAATACTCACAATCAGATGTTTTCAGTTAATCACAATCGTTACAGCCTTTTTGAATGTTCTTAAAAGATACCTAGGATAAAAGCAGAGCTTAATACCTGAGTGTCCCAAATGGGATCTTCATAGACTAGCGTGTATCAGCTAGTTGGTTCAGATTGTATCTTCTTCAGGCTAGAATGCAGTGCCTCAACCGAGAATCTTTTAGGCAGGCGTATTTCAGCAAGCTCTTAGCCGTCCGTATGTTTCATCCGATCGGTCCGTATTTTGCACAAATGTGTCTTTTCTGCAAGCCTGGTGGTTCAGAGGATGGTTGGGTGACTCATTGTCTGTGTTTCAAGACAAGAGTGAGTTCTGTCTGTTTTAGCTCTGCTTTTATATCCCTTACAGTCTAAGTTAAGCAATTACATCATTTGTTTAAAGAACTGGAATCTCAAACTGTGCCTCGGTCAGCATTGTTTAAAGGTCGCGTTAAACACTTAATTAGCTGAGAAAACAATAAGTAGCTGATAAGTAGCTGGTAGAGAGCAGTTGCCACATGGTCATAGTTATACTTAATTGTTGCTAGGCTAAAATACAATAAAGAGTTAATAGTATCATTGTTGCTACAATCTAATATAATCAGGTAAAATTCCACAGAAGAATTGAGTCTTTTCATGAAGAAGTAGACAGATCCCATGACACTTAACGAGTTAATAGCATCATTGCTGTTAAGCTTAATCTTATACAATATAATATAATCAGGTAAAATTCCACAGAGGAATCGAGTCTTTTCATGAAGAAGTAGACGGATCCCATGACACTTAACGAGTTAATAGCATCATTGTTGTTAAGCTTAATCTTATACAATATAATATAATCAGGTAAAATTCCACAGAGGAATCGAGTCTTTTCATGAAGAAGTAATGGATCCCGTGACATTATCCTGTGTCTAATTGGGTTTTGCTGGGGACCCAATGGGATCAGAAGTTTGGGGTGTAAGGCTGCCTGCTTGGCAGCTGCATATATTTGCCTATTACATTAGAAACAGTATCAGTTTCATCCACATGAGCCAAACATCTAGATAATCTTCAAATTGATTGAACAAAATAGCATTACTATAACACTGTCCCCTTGGGGGTTAAAAATCTCCAGGGTTCCCACATGGCTGAAAAATCGTGGATCATATTAAAAGCACAATGAAGGGTCAGTGTGTATTAGTAGATTTTCCTTTTGATAGGATGAAAGCATGTTGATTTCCAACGTCAGCTCCGAGGTATCATGAAAGACACATTACTCCCCATTGGCCACATTTCAACAGTTAAAGCAAGGATCAGGCATTTCCTGTGAAAAACTGGTGATTTGTCCTCTGCCTCTTGCTTGCGGTAGAGGATGACTGGAATTAGGAGGTTTACCCCAAATGTCATTGGAACTTTGAGGGTTAATTCTCATGAAAACTTCCTTGGTTCCCCCATGGGGCCTTTCTAGGGCAATGAAAGGTCCAAAGGAGGGGACTGCCTCAAGTTCGGCAGGTTGGAGTCCGGCAGTCACGAGCCCAGTGATAGAGGCTGTTACAATTAAACTAGGCCGGGGACTGACACCTGGTGGTGGGAGGGAGTGCCTCTGCCATACCTACAATTGCAGCCTTGAATGGGTGCAGATCCACTATGACGTCTGGGTAGTTGTTGAGGTGCCTCCTCTTGAACTACAAATTCTGATTTTACACAGGTTGGAGGTCTGTCTTCACTCTGCTGATTCCACAAGGCCGTAATATAATGATGGAGTTGATTAGGGGTGGCTTCAACCCAGTCTAGATTGTTTGTTTTGACTGCTGTGACTACAGAAAGTGGCAGGCAGTTTAATAGCATAGATGGGCGGCGCGGTGGCATAGTGGTTAGCACAGCACCAGAGACCTGGGTTCAATTCCCACCTCAGGCAACTGTCTGTGTGGAGTTTGCACATTCTCCCCATGTCTGCGTGGGTTTCCTCCGGGTGCTCCGGTTTCCTCCCACAGTCTAAGAATGTGCAGATTTGATGAATTGACCATACTAAATTGCCCGCAGAGTTAGGTGAAGGAGTAAATGTAGGGGAATTGGGCTGGGTAGGTTGCTCTTCGGGGGGTCGGTGTGGACTTGTTGGGCCGAAGGGACTGTTTCCACACTGTTCGTAATCTAATCTAGTCAAATCTGAGCATTAATAGCATTTAAATTCCAAGCCCAATCGCCAAATACGACTCCTAACATTCTCTAAAACGTTCCAAAAAGTCCTCAGCAGACTCCTTATTTTTGGGGCAAAGTTCAAGGATACAAGTAAAGTCAATAGGCTTTGCCAGTATAACAGATGCAGCTGTGAGATTATTATCTTGTTGCTGTTGTTCCTGGACGACAGCATTAGCGAAAGCAGTAAAGTTATTGAGAATTAAGTGAAACAGCTGTACATTCCAAAGACTGGTCAACCTGTGAGGAAGAGTTTGAAATGGGAGTTGCAAAAAAAGAACACCACTCATCTAAATCCGAATTATCATTGTCTTCCTCATTAAAACTAAAGCTAACCATCGAACTGTGCAGTTCTGTTTGTTTACCAGTCACTTGTGACTTTTCCTTTTCCTTCTGTTGTTGTTTTGTTCCAGCACATTCACTTTTCAGAACTTCAACAGGTTTCATAGCACCATTTGCAGTTAATTCAATCCCCAATTAGGTGGCAGTATCCTACCACAAATGCAAAACTGATTCTTTGTGCCTCTCATCACAAAACTATCGCCAACATCCAATTAACCCTTTCGTTCCCACTCCCATGTTACATTGCCAAATCAATTGCTGAGCGGTTTAACCAATTGAACAGCATTAGGGCCACCTCAGGGCCATTCTTCATCACCCAATGTTTTGTTGAGATCTCCAGACAGTTTTCTAAAGGCCTCAGACTTTTCGGGGAATTTTTCACATAATTTCACCAACGTTGATGATGGATCATCTGTTCTGTCTGTGTAATTACCCATTTTAAAATTACTTCAGTTTTATAGCAACTAATCTTTAAAAAAAAATTACTCACTGATCAGACTTCCACAAACCCTCATCAATTTCACAAACCTCTTTTTAAAAAAACTTTTAATATAAAATAATGTGATATTTTTTCTTTAAAAAGATCAACTTAAGTGTTGTTTTTAAATTATTAATTTATTATTGTTATTATTCATTAACTTATGAGTATGTATTATATTTTATGATATAAATAATAACCTATTATTAAAAACTGGGGGCCTCTTGCCTCCCAAGAAACTTCAAAGATCAGGGACCACCTGACTCCCTGAGAGCTTCAAATATCCACGTTTTTTATAAACCCGAAGATTAACGAAGTTCGAGCGATCGGAGTTTTTTTTAAACCCGAACATTAACGAAGTTCGAGCGATCGGAGTTTTTTTTAAACCCGAACATTAACAAATCTCGGGAGATCAATTTTGTTTTACTTCAGAAATCAAAGCTCGGGAGATGGAAGATTGTTTTAAAAACCCAGACATTAACAAAGCTCGGGAATTCAGATTTGAAGCCTCCCCTCAGAGTTCAGCAATTTTTCGAAGACCACTGTCTGTAAGTACCACCCTCAACTTCAATTAATCTCACCCCACTGTTTTTGTAAACATTTGAAAAGTCCCCCCACCCCAGACCCAACCCTTGCTGAGAGCGATCCTTTCGGGGTGAGGGGTCACGCCAGACATCACTTGGCTTCACTTGGAGGTCACCACTGATGATGTTACCTTGTCAGGTAATGAAACGTCTGGATATCAAAGCTACAGCTCAGCGAGCAAACCTACACCCTCAACCTCAACCTGAGCTACAAACCTTCACAAACCTTGAGAGACACCACTTGAACCAGAGGAAAACCAAACGCTCTCAAAATACTCAGGTCTGGCCGGCGGAATTCCTCAACGCTCAACAGTGAAGGACATTTAACTCTTTCATCGCCGTTCACAATCTGTCCCGAGCCGAAACGTGTCACGGCACCAAAGTGAAGACCCGCGGCACCTCAAGAGGGGCCACTTGGTTCGAGGTCGGTCAAAAGAGTCGACAAATGCGGTCCGTTCAAAAAGCAAGAGTCGTTAGATACTTGAATTAAGGTACCTTGACGCAATTCTATCCAGCAACATGGAGATTGAAGCTTCTGTGTTCCGCAATGAAGTTGCCCAATTGTTTTGAAAATTACACATTATTTAAATTTTTTTAAAAGAAATAATACAGCCTTAATTACAAAGACCAATCACGTTTGCACATTCTCCCCGTGTCTGCATGTGTTTCCTCCGGGTGCTCCGGTTTCCTCCCACAGTCCAAGAATGTACAGATTAGGTGAATTGACCATACTAAATTGCCCGTAGAGTTAGGTGAAGGGGTAAACGTAGGGGAATGGGTCTGGGTAGGTTGCTCTTCGGGGGGTCGGTGTGGACTTGTTGGGCCGAAGGGACTGTTTCCACACTGTTCGTAATCTAATCTAATCAAATCTGAGCATTAATAGCATTTAAATTCAAAGCACAATCGCCAAATAGGACTCATAACATTCTCTAAAACGTTCCAAAAAATCCTCAGCAGACTCTTTATTTTTGGGGCAAAGTTCAAGGATACAAGTAAAGTCAATAGGCTTTGCCAGTATAACAGATGCAGCAGTGAGAATATTATCTTGTCGCTGTTGTCCCTGGACTACAGCATTAGCGAAAGCAGTAAAGTCATAGAGAATTAAGTGAAACAGCTGTACATTCCAAAGACTGGTCAACCTGTAAGGAAGAGTTTGAAATGGGAGTTGCAAAAAAAGAACACCACTCATCTAAATCCGAATTATCATTGTCTTCCTCGTTAAAACTAAAGCCAACCATCGAACTGTGCAGTTCTGTTTGTTTACCAGTCACTTGTGACTTTTCCTTTTCCTTCTGTTGTTGTTTTGTTCCAGCACATTCACTTTTCAGAACGGCAACAGGTTTCATAGCACCATTTGCAGTTAATTCAATCCCCAATTAGGTGGCAGTATTCTACCACAAATGCAAAACTGATTCTTTGTGCCTCTCATCACAAAACTGTCGCCAACATCCAATTAACCCTTTCGTTCCCGCTCCCATGTTACATTGCCAAATCAATTGCTGAGCGGTTTAACCAATTGAACAGCATTAGGGCCACCTCAGGGCCATTCTTCATCACCCAATGTTTTGTTGAGACCTCCAGACAGTTTTCTAAAGGCCTCAGACTTTTCGGGGAATTTTTCACATAATTTCACCAACGTTGATGATGGATCATCTGTTCTGTCTGTGTAATTACCCATTTTAAAATTACTTCAGTTTTATAGCAACTAATTTTTAAAAAGAAATTACTCACTGATCAGACTTCCACAAACTCTCATCAATTTCACAAACCTCTTTTTAAAAAAACTTTTAATATAAAATAATGTGATATTTTTTCTTTAAAAAGATCAACTTAAGTATTGTTTTTAAATTATTAATTTATTATTGTTATTATTCATTAACTTATGAGTATGTATTATATTTTATGATATAAATATTAACCTATTATTAAAAACTGGGGGCCTCTTGCCTCCCAAGAAACTTCAAAGATCAGGGACCACCTGCCTCCCTGAGAGCTTCAAATATCCACGTTTTTTTTAAAACCCGAAGATGAACGAAGTTCGAGCGATCGGAGTTTTTTTTAAACCCGAACATTAACAAATCTCGGGAGATCAATTTTGTTTTACTTCAGAAATCAAAGCTCGGGAGATGGAAGATTTTTTTAAAAACCCAGACATTAACAAAGCTCGGGAATTCAGATTTGAAGCCTCCCCTCAGAGTTCAGCAATTTTTCGAAGACCACTGTCTGTAAGTACCACCCTCAACTTCAATTAATCTCTCCCCACTGTTTTTGTAAACATTTGAAAAGTCCCCCCACCCCAGACCCAACCCTTGCTGAGAACGATCCTTTCGGGGTGAGGGGTCACGCCAGACATCACTTGGCTTCACTTGGAGGTCACCACTGATGATGTTACCTTGTCAGGTAATGAAACATCTGGATATCAAAGCTACAGCTCAGCGAGCAAACCTACACCCTCAACCTCAACCTGAGCTACAAACCTTCACAAACCTTGAGAGACACCACTTGAACCAGAGGAAAACCAAACGCTCTTAAAATACTCAGGTCTGGCCGGCGGAATTCCTCAACACTCAACAGTGAAGGACATTTAACTCTTTCACCGCTGTTCACAATCTGTCCCGAGCCGAAACGTGTCACGGCACCAAAATGAAGACCTGCGGATCCTCAAGAGGGGCCACTTGGTTCGAGGTCGGTCAAAAGAGTCGACAAATGCGGTCCGTTCAAAAAGCAAGAGTCGTTAGATACTTGAATTAAGGTACCTTGATGCAATTCTATCCAGCAACATGGAGATTGAAGCTTCTGTGTTCCACAATGAAGTTGCACAATTGTTTTGAAAATTGCACATTATTTAAATTTTTTTAAAGAAATAATACAGCCTTAATTACAAGAAAGAACAATCACGTTTGCACATTCTCCCCGTGTCTGCATGGGTTTCCTCCGGTTTCCTCCCACTGTCTAAAGATATGCAGGTTAGTTGAATTGGCCAGGCTAAATTGCCTGTTAGATGCAGGGGTTAGTGTAGACCATAAGACATAGGAGTGGAAGTAAGGCCATTCGGCCCATCGAGTCCACTCCGCCATTCAATCATGGCTGATGGGCATTTCAACTCCACTTACCAGCATTCTCCCCGTAGCCCTTAATTCCTTGTGACATCAAGAATTTATCAATCTCTGCCTTGAAGACATTTAGCGTCCCGGCCTCCACTGCACTCTGCGGCAATGAATTCCACGGGCCCACCACTCTCTGGCTGAAGAAATCTCTCTGCATTTCTGTTCTGAATTTACCCTCTCTCTAATTCTAAGGCTATGTCCACGGGTCCTAGCCTCCTCGCCTAACGGAAACAATTTCCTAGCGTCCACACTTTCCAAGTATTATCTTGTAGGGGAATGGGTCTGGGTGGGTTGCTCTTCAGAGGGTCGGTGTGGGCTTGGTGGGCCGAAGGGACTGTTTCCACACTATAGGGAATCTAATCTAATTCACACATAAGAAGGTGACATGATTTACAGCAAGTTAATCCAATGAAATTTCCTAGGAAAAGGTTCTTAATTACAAGAAAAGTCCAATCAAGGTCGCATTGATCGTGGGAGACTTCAATATGCAGGTGGACTGGGTAAATAATGTTGCTAGTGGATCCAAAGAAAGGGAATTCATGGAATGCTTACAGGATGGCTTTTTGCAACAGCTTGTCATGGAGCCCACAAGGGAGCAGGCTATTCTGGACCTAGTGCTTTGCAATGAACCAGACTCTATAAAAGATCTTAAAGTAAGGGAACCCTTAGGAAGTAGCGATCATAATATGGTAGAGTTCAGTCTGGAGTTTGAAAGAGAGAAAGGCAAAATCGGATGTAATGGTGTTACAGTTAAATAAAGGTAATTATGAGGGCATGAGAGAGGAACTGACAAAAATAGACTGGAAGCAGAGGCTAACCGGGAAGACAGTAGAGCAAAAATGGCAGGAGTTTGTAGGTATAATTGAGGACACTGTACAGAGGTTCATCCAAGAAAAGAAAGATTATCCGGGGAGGGATTAGACAACCATGGCTGACAAAGGAAGTCAGGAAATGTATTAAAGAAAAAGAGAGATCCTATAAAGTGGCTAAGAACAGTGGGAAATCAGAAGATTGGGAAGGATACAAAAGCAAACAGAGGATAACAAAGAGTGTAATAAGAAATGAGAGGATCAAATATAAAGGTAGGCTAGCCAGTATTATTAGAAATGACAGTAAAAGTTTCTTTCAGTACATAAGAAACAAATGACAGGCAAAAGTAGACATTGGGCCACTTCAAACTGATGCAGGAAGCCTAGTGATGGGAGATAAGGTAATAGCAGGAGAACTTAACAAGTACTTTGCGTCAGTTTTCACAGTGGAAGACATGAGTAATATCCCAAAAATTAAAGGGAGTCACGGGGCTGAGTTGAGTATGGTTGCCATTACGCAAGAGATAGTGCTAGAAAAGTTAAAAAGTCTTAAAATTGATAAATCTCCTGGCCCCGATGGGATACACCCTAGAGTTCTGAGAGAGGTGGCTGAGGAAATAGCAGAGGCATTGGTTGAGATCTTTCAAGAGTCACTGGAGTCAGGAAAGGTCCCAGATGATTGGAAGATGGCTGTTGTAACCCCCTTGTTCAAGAAAGGATCAAGACAAAAGATGGAAAATTATAGGCCAATCAGCTTAACCTCGGTTGTTGGTAAAATTCTAGAATCCATCATTAAGGATGAGGTTTCTAAATTCTTGGAAGAGCAGAGTCTGATTAGAACAAGTCAACATGGATTTAGTAAAGGGAGGTCATGCCTGACAAACCTGTTGGAATGTTTTGAAGAGGTAACAAGTAGGTTAGACCAGGGAAACCCAGTGGATGTGGTCTATCTAGACTTTCAAAAGGCCTTTGATAAGGTGCCACACGGGAGGCTGCTGAGCAAGGTGAGGGCCCATGGTGTTCGAGGTGAGCTGCTGGGATGGATTGAGGATTGGCTGTCTAACAGAAGGCAGAGAGTTGGGATAAAAGGTTCTTTTTCAGAATGGCAACCGGTGACGAGCGGTGTCCCGCTGGGTTCAGTGTTGGGGCCACAGCTATTCGCATTATATATTAATGATCTGGATGAGGGGACTGGGGGCATTCTAGCGAAGTTTAATGATGATACGAAGTTAGGTGGACAGGCAGGTAGTACTGAGGAAGTGGGGAGGCTACAGAAGGATCTAGACAGGTTGGGAGAGTGGTCCAGGAAATGGCTGATGGAATTTAACGTGCGATGTCTTGCACTTTGGCAAAAAGAATAAAAGCATAGACTACTTTCTAAATGGTGAGAAAATTAGTAAAGCCAAAGCACAAAGGGATCTGGGAGTGCTAGTCGAGGATTCTCTAAAGGTAAACATGCAGGTCGAGTCCGTGATTAAGAAAGCGAATGCAATGTTGTCTCTTATCTCAAGAGGGTTGGAATATAAAAGCAGAGATGTGCTACTGAGACTTTATAAAGCTCTGGTTAGGCCCCATTTGGAGTACTGTGTCCAGTTTTGGTCCCCACACCTCAGGAAGGACATACTGGCACTGGAATGTGTCCAGCAGAGATTCACACGGATGATCCCTGGAATGGCAGGTCTAACATATGAGGAACGGCTGAGGATACTGGGATTGTATTCGTTGGAGTTTAGAAGATTGAGGGGAGACTTAATAGAGACGTACAAGATAATACATGGCTTGGAAAGGGTGGACGCTAGGAAATTGTGTCCATTAGGCGAGGAGACTAGGACCCGTGGACACAGCCTTAGAATTAGAGGGGGTCAATTCAAAACAGAAATGCGGAGACATTTCTTCAGCCAGAGAGTGGTGGGCCTGTGGAATTCATTGCCACGGAGTGCAGTGGAGGCCGGGACGCTAAATGTCTTCAAGGCCGAGATTGATAGATTCTTGTTGTCTCGAGGAATTAAGGGCTACAGGGAGAACGCTGGTAAGTGGAGTTGAAATGCCTATCAGCCATGATTGAATGGCGGAGTGGACTCGATGGGCCGAATGGCCTTACTTCCACCCCTATGTCTTCTGGTCTTAATTGAACAGGCTGGTGCAGTTAGGAGGACAAATAATGCAGGAGCAGATCTTACCAGGGATTGGAGGAAGAGAGTGAGGAAAAGGCATCAGGTTATTACAGCCTGCAGTGAAACTTGACCAGTGACCAATTCTGTTTTGCTGCAAACAGTTCCAAACGTGTCTGAGCCTGGAGCTCCCTCCAATCTGAAAGCCGCATTAACCTCTGCCCTGTATTCTGTCTCTGAGCCGATGGTGTATCCGTTCTGTCACTGACCCTTTAGTCCCACGGGCATCAATGTTTCTCTCGGTCCCAATTGGAGACCTTCTCTCATCCACGTGAAGGAATTAGACCCTGAGCATTCCACTGACACTGTCTCCCATCAATCTTCATGGGATCCCCATGGCAGAGGGTAAAGAGCAAGGAAGGCCTTGCTGTGAGGGTTTTACTGAGACACCATCAGGAATCCTGGGGACCATGTCCCTCCCCAGACCGAGTGTAAACAGCCTCTGCAAACACACATCCCATTCTCAAGATGGAGCAATGTCTGACTGAAAACAGAGACTGTGGTGCTTCCCTGATACAGTCCCAGAGAGTTCTCAGGGTGAGATGTTCTGGAGGACATTGAACTGAAACAGAGAAACCAGGAGCAGGAGGAGGCCATTCAGCCCCTCTGACCCTGCTCTCCCATTCAGTACGATGACGGCTGATCCTCTATCTCGACGCCACTTTCTCTCCATACTCCGTGATGTCTTTAATCTGGAAAAGGATCATCAGGCTCTTTCCTGAATATATCCAGGGAGTTATCCTCCACACTTTCACACATTCAGACCCAGGGAGGTTTTGTCCCTGAGGGAGGGCAGGTTCAGATCTGCAGGAAGAATAGAAAAAGCAGAACGCTTCTGTTTAAAGTGGTGAGAAAACCTGAAATTAATATCTAGGGGGTTCAGCTGATCTTGTACACATATGTCAGAGAGTTAACCCAATGATAGTGTCAGGAAATAGGAGGACAAGCATTATTTCAATGCAAGGAGACTAACAGGGAAGGTGGATGAACTCAGGGCATGGTTAGGAACATGGGGCTGGGATATCACAGCGATTACAGAGACGTGGTTCAGGGATGGACAGGACTGGCAGCTTAATGTTCCCTGATACCAATCCAATAGGGCAGGATAGGAAGGTGGGGCAAGACAGGGGAGGGAATGGCATTGTTGATCAGGGATAATATCACGGCTGGACTTGGGCAGGATATTCCTGAGAATACATGGAGTGAAGTTATTTGGGTGGAACTGAGAAATGAGAAAGGAATGGTCACCTTATTGGGATTATATTATAGACTGCAGGAGAAAGTGAGGACTGAAGATGCTGGAGGTCAGAGTCAAGGGTCTGTTGCTGGAAAAGCACAGCAGGTCAGGCAGCATCCAAGGAGCAGGAGAATCGATGTTTCGGACCTTTCACTTTCCTGATGAATGGATTGTGCCCGAAAAGGCAATTCTCCTGCCCTTCGGATGCTGACTGACCAGCTGAGCTTTTCCAGCACCACACTCATGTACTATACCCTTATTCAGCAGGAAATCGAAGTGTCAGTGGGGGAGCACTTTGGGGCCAGTGAACATAATTCTATAATTGTATTAGTTTTAAAACAACGATGGAAAAGGACAAACTGGATCTAAAAGTTAAAGTTCTAAATGGGAGGAAGGCCAATTTTGACGGTATTAGGCAAGAACATTCAAAAATTCAGTGGGAGAGTAGGGGGAGGGATGATTTGCAGATAAAGGGATGGCTGGAAAATGGGAAGCCTTCGAAAATGAGGTGACGAGAGTCTAGAGAGAATATGTTGCTGTTAGCGGGAATGGTAAGGAAAGGTAAGGTATAGGGAAAGCTGGATGACGGGAGATATTGAGGTTTTGGTTTAGAAAAGAAACACATGTCAGGGATAGATAGCAGAAATCGAATTAATTCTTGGAAGAGTATAATGGCAGCAGGAGTATCGTTAAGAGCGAAATCAGGAGGGCTAAAAGGGGACATGAGATAGATTTGGCAAATAGGGTTAAGGAGAATTCCTAAGGAATTGTATCAATACATTTATGACAAAAGGGTAACTAGGGAGCCAATAGGTTTCCTCAAAGATCAGCAGGAGAGCCTATATAGTTAGTAAGTTTGCAGATGACACCAGAATTGGAGGTGTAGTAGACAGCGAAGAAGGTTAGCCCAGAGTACAACAGGATCTTGATCAGAGGGCCGATGGGTCAAGGAGTGGCAGGTGGAGTTTAATTTAGATCAATGTGAGGTGCTGCATTTGGAAAGGCAAATCAAGGTGTTATACACTTAATGGTAAGGTCGAGGGGAGTGTTGCTGAACCAAGAGACCTTGGCATACAGCTTTATAGCTCCTGGAAAGTGGAGTCACAAGCAGATAGGATAGTGAAGAAGCATTTGGTATGCTGTCCATTATTGGTCAGAGTATTGAGTATAGGAGTTGGGAGGTCACATTGCGGCTGTACAGGACATTGGTTCGGCCACTTTTGGAATATTGTGTGCAATTCTGGATGATGTCACGGTCAGAAATGTGAAGGACAGGCATTCCCCAAGCAGAGAAACAGAGTTCAACTCAGTTTAAACTGTCTCCATCAAACGTATCCCACACCCAGACACAGACTCTCGACTGTGCTACAACAGGGTCGGTATATCACTGGCTCTGTATTCTCAACTGGAACTGTACTCTTCCACAAATTCAGCACCGAGTTCTTTGTTTGATTCTCTCTGTTCTGCTGTCATTCTCTGATGGATTCCTGGATCTGAATGTCCTCATGAACAGACGTTCTAATTCCACGGGCCATGTCCTGATCCTGAACACAGCGTCTGATTTCATTGCGGTGTGTGATAGAGGAGCCCCTTGGTGTCAGGGGGAGGTCAGTCTCTCTCATGTATAATCTATTACTCTCTTGCGTACAATCTCTCTCTCTCTCTCTCTCTCTCTCTTTCCTCCTCTCCAATAGATGATTTTGTTTTCGTTCTTGTGTCTGAATGAACGAAGGGACATGAGGGGGAGATTGTCCGACCAGAGTGGGGCCATATTGGATTTGGTACTTGGTAACGAACCGGGACAAGTGATGGGCTTGTTAGTGGGTGAGCATTTTGGTGATGGTGACCACAGTTCTGTGACTTTCACCTTGGTTATGGAGAGAGGTCGGTGCGTGCAACAGGGTAGGTTTTACAATTGGGGGAAGGGTAAATATAATGCAAGACAAGATCTGAGGAGCATAAGTTGGGAGCGTAGGCTGTCATGGAAGGATGTCGTTGAAATGTGGAACTTTTTCAAGGAACAGATAAGACATGTCCTTGATATGTATGTACCTGTCAGGCAGGAAAGAGATGGTCGTGTGAGGGAACCTTGGTTGACGAGGGAGGTTGAATGTCTTGTAAAGAGGAAGAAGGAGGCTTACATAAGGTTCAGACAGAGCGTTGGAGGGATACAGGATAGCCAGGAGGGAGCTGAAGAAAGGGATTAGGGATAAGATAGGGCATGAAAATTCTTTGGCGGGTAGGATCAAGGATAACCCCAAGGTCTTTTATGCGTATGTGAGAAACATGAGAATGACGAGAACGAGGGTAGGTCCGATCAAGGACAGTAGTGGGAGACTGTGTATTGAGTCGGAAGAGATAGGAGAGGTCTTGAATGAGTACTTTTCTTCAGTATTTACAAATGAGAGGGACCGCATTGTTGAAGAGGAGAGTATGAAACAGACTGGAAAGCGAGAGGAGATACTTGTTAGGAAGGAAGATGTGTTGGGCATTTAGAAAAATTTGGGGATAGACAAGTCCCGGGCCTGACGGGATATATCCTAGGATTATTTGGGAAGCAAGAGAGGAAATTGCAGAGCCGTTGGCAATGATCTTTTCATCTTCACTGTCAACGGGGGTGGTACCAGAGGACTGGAGAGTGGCGAATGTTGTGCCCCTGTTCAAAAAAGGGAATAGGGATAACCCCGGGAATTATAAGCCAGTTAGTCTTACTTCGGTGGTCGTCAAAGTAATGGAAAGTGGACTGAGGGATAGGATTTATGAGGATCTGGAAAGACACTGCTTGATTAGGGACAGCCAGCACAGATTTGTGAGGGGTAGGTCTTACCTTACAAGTCTTATTGGATTCTTTGAGGAGGTGACCAAGCATGTGGATGAGGGTAGAGCAGTGGATGTAGTGTACATGGATTTTAGTAAGGCATTTGATAAGGTTCCCCATGGTAGGCCTATGCGGAAAGTCAGGAGGCATGGGATCGTTGGAAATTTGGCCAGTTAGATAGAGAACGGGCTAACTGGTCTAAGTCAGAGAGTGGTGGTAGATGGTAAATATTCAACCTGGAGCCCAGTTACAAGTGGAGTTCCGCAGGGATCAGTTCTGGGTCCTCTGCTGTTTGTAATGTTTATGAATGAGTTGGAAGAGGGAGTCGAAGGGTGGGTCAGTAAATTTGCAGACAATACAAAGATTGGTGGAGTTGTGGATAGTGAGGATGGCTGTTGTCGGCTGCAAAGGGACTTAGATATGATGCAGAGCTGGGCTGAGGAGTGGCAGATGGTGTTCAACCCTGTCAAGTGTGAGGTTGTCCATTTTGGAAGGACAAATAAGAATGCGGAGTATAGGATCAATGGTAGGGTTCATGGTAAGGTGGAGGAGCAGAGGGATCTTGGGGTCTATGTTCATAGCTCTTTGAAAGTTGCCACTCAGGTGGATAGAGCTTATAAGAAGGCCTATGGTGTATTAGCGTTCATTAGCAGAGGGATTGAATTCAAGAGTCGTGATGTGATGTTGCAGCTGTACAGGACCTTGGTAAGGCCACATTTGGAGTACTGTGTGCAGTTCTGGTCGCCACATTTTCGGAAAGATGTGGAAGCTTTGGAGAGGATGCAGAGGAAATTTATTAGAATGTTGCCTGGAATGGAGAACAGGTCATACGAGGATAGGTTGAGAGTGCTAGGCCTTTTCTCATTGGAACGGCGAAGGATGAGGGGTGACTTGATAGAGGTTCATAAGATGATCAGGGGAATAGATAGAGTAGACAGTCAGAGACTTTTTCCCCGGGTACAACAGAGTGTCACAAGGGGACATAAATTTAAGGTGAAGGGTGGAAGGTATGGGGGGGATGTCAGGGGTAGGTTCTTTACCCAGAGAGTGGTGGGGACATGGAATGCACTGCCTGTGGGAGTGGCAGAGTCAGAATCATTGGTGACCTTTAAGCGGCAATTGGATAGGTACATGGATAGGTGCTGAAGCTAGGACAAATGTTCGGCACAACATCGTGGGCCGAAGGGCCTGTTCTGTGCTGTATTGTTCTATGTTCTATGTTCTATTAATGAGATGGTGTCACCAAATATTTGGGGAACACCTTATCATTTGCCAATTAATCCCAAGGGATGGGAAGTGAGGAAACCTTCCTGGGATTGCACAGGGATCATGGACACCATGAACCAACTCAGAAAGGCTAACAGGTGGATGTGGTAGTTTGCAGATCCTCTGGGATTGGATTGAGTAACAGACAGAGGCGCACACACTGAGCAAGGGATAGGGTTTGTGAGAAGGATATTTCGATGCAGAGATGGTAAGTAAAACATTGTCTGATTCTGAAATCTAATCAAGAAGTTTGGGGTGGTTTATATAAAGAATAACAGGAACCTGGGAGTGAGTTACCGACTGGAATCTAATCAACGGGTTTGAGGTGGTTTATATAAAGAATAACAGATGCCTGGGAGTGAATTACCGACTGGAATCTAATGAAGGGGTTTGAGGTGGTTTATATCTGGTAGAACAGGTACCTCGCAGTGAGCTTCAGACTGAAATTTAGCATGGCCAATCCACCCTAACGTGCACATTTTTGGATTGTGGGAGGGAAGTGAAGCCTTTTCTGCAAACACCTGCAGTTTGTGTCTATTTGATGTTTAAACTTCCTGCACAATTCCCATGTGTCAGGAGGTCTGCGCTGGTGAATGCACCCTTCTTTGGCGATATCGCAACAACATCTCTCACCATGAGTCAGATGCCTGACCATCCAGAGACCCGGAAATTCAGGCCAGTGCAATTCTGAGCGAATCCAGCTCCTCTTTTACTGAGAAAGCAGTGTGGTGGCTGGATTGCTGTGCAGACTGATGCCAACAACACCATTTCAATCCCTGTCCCAACTGTGCCAGTTTAGGCAGGTCTGACTCCCAGTCTTGACCCAGTCACTGATGAGGAGTGGGGCTAATTATTTCTGATTGTTTTCCCTCGCTCAGATAGAGAGACAGCTATGGCCCATTCAAGGGGCAACACCTCCTTCCTTGTTAACCAACAAACCCCCCGGTTCATTTGACAATATGAGTGCAAACAAAAATGAAAAGAACAAATTAAAAAATTATTGTAAACCATTTGAGGAAAGGTCAAAACTTCATCAAAGTATGAACAACTGATTGATATTCGTGATCATTGATGCTTTATTAAGAGAATGGAAGAACAAGTTGAAGCAAGAAAAGCAACGTTCAGACTGACATTAACAGAATGACATTTGCTATGGAGATTTTGAATTAAACTCTTCAGATACAACAGGGACAGGTGGGACTTGAACTGAGCTGCTTTCCCTGAGTCTATCCATTTCAGTATCTGTGGACATTTCACCGCACAGCTGAGGCACTTGTGCCCACTCCCTGGTATGTCAATGTGAACAGGGTTCACCTGCCCACTATCACAGTGATGTCACCCAGCCCCTGCAGGTCTGCCCATCTCATTATGGCTTTAAGTTGCTACAAGCCGGTTTATAAGGCATAACAGTATTACTGAAGGTTCTGCCATCCAGATCAATACACAGTCGAAGCCAGAATACACCTCATCACCCTTATAGATTGCATTCATACATGAAGAATATAATTGCTAGATTAAGACAGTTGCACAGCCAATTAAAAGTCAGAAACCAATTAAGCTTTCTATTGCTCCTTCCAAGAGTCTAGCTGTCCCAACCCAGCAATGGTTACTGGCTGGAACACATTCGGCTGCAACCCTGTCACCTCTTCAATTTGACATGATACTGGGTTAACACCTCAGGTGCTCCAGTTTCCTCCTACATTCCAAAGATATGAAAACTGGGTGGATTGACCATGCTAAATAAGTGAGCACCTGTTTGAAACCGAGATGGGAAAACATTTTTTCTCTCAGAGAGTGACAGTCTTTGGAATTCCCTTCCTCAACAGGCAGTGGATGCAGAATCTTCAAATATTTTTAAGGCAAAAATAGATTGATTCTTAATGACCAAGAGTGGGTGGGATTATTGGGGAAGGTGCAGGAATGTAGAGTTGATGTTAAAATCAGATTCGCTGTGATCTTCGTGGAAGGCAGAACAAACGTGAAGGGCCATGTGGCCTACATTTGTTCCTTCTATGGATGTTCTTCCTGATGTGCGATTCTCTGTCAGGAATGTGTCGATCTGTAAATCAGCTCTTGAATATCTCAGAGCCTGAATGGTAAATTCTCTATTCATTATCTGACACAAAACATCCCACTTGGAATTTTTCATTGGTAATACCAGTGTTTATCACCCATTCCTAATTTGATGAAGGGCTGTTAAAAATCAACCACATTGTTGTGGGACTGTAAATGTGAGGTGTTGCATTTTGGTCAGACCAATCAGTGCAGGAGCTATGCACTTAATGATAGGGCCCTGCCAGTGTTGCTGAAAGAGAGACCTTGGGGTACAAGGTCATAGTTCCTTGAAGGTGGAGTTGCAGATAGACAGGGCAGTGAAGAAGGTGTTTGAAAGGTCAGTGCATTGAGTATAGGAGTTGTGATGTCATACTCTGACAGTACAGGACATTGCTTTGGCCATTTTTATAATACTGCCATTAATCTAGTGTCCCTGCTTTCAGAAAGATGTCATTACACTTGAAAGGATGAGAGAGATATGGTCCAAATGCTGGGAAATGGGATTACATTAAATTAGGACATCTGGTTGGGATGGAAGAGTTGCAGCAAAGGATCTGTTTCCGTGCTGTCCAACTCCATGACTGTATGAATGGTCATGATTTGGAGATGCCGGTGTTGGACTGGGGTGTACACAGTTAAAAATCACACAACACCAGGTTATAATCCAACAGGTTTAATTGGAAGCACACTAGCTTTCGGAGCAACAATCACTTGATGAAGGAGCGTCGCTCCGAAAGCTAATGTGCTTCCAATTAAACCTGTTGGACTATAACCTGGTGTTGTGTGATTTTTAACTGTATGAATGGTGGTATGGTTCCAAGTCAGTGTGTTGAGTGTCTTAGAGTTGAGCTGATAGCTTATTGAATGCCAATTCTTTTGCTTCCCCTGACTGTCTCGGTCATGGGTTGGGAAGGTTTTTCCACAGGACTCTTACTTTGGTACTGCATTGCATCTTGTCCCAGTGCTGTTGCAGACATGTTAGATGGGTCCATGACCATTGCAACATCCTGTGCCTTCAGTCATTCCTTGATGTCACATGGACTGAATCGAATTGGCTAATGGCTGATGTTCATGATGCTGGGAATCTCATGGGGGAGACCGAGATGGATCACCCACTTGGCACTTCTGGTTGAAGATATTGCAGATGCTTCAGCCTCATCTTTTGGACCTGATGGGTTGGGATCCTCCAGTCAGTGAGGTTGGAGTTAATGACGTCCTCCAATCAATGATTTAATTGCCCACCATCAGTCACAATGGAATGTGGAACGACTGTGAAGGATTAATTATCCCTGCCTATTGCGTGTTGATCTCCTACCGTTGAGCAACCCTGTGTTGTGACATTAGTAAATTAACTCCTTGTTTGGGGAATGTTTGGTGTTATTCCATGGTAGCCCTCCTACACTGCTCATTTGACCAGATTTGATAACACCAACACAGTCAGTTCTTCTATCACGCGATGGTTCCATTAGGCATACTGCCAAGAAATGGTGGTTCAGAATTGATAAGAGTTTGATGCATCATCAATAAACATGTGTAATGTTTGTATTAATATCGAATTCGCTCCACAGTTTCAAGATAGGATCATCAAAACTTGAAAAAAACACAATAAGCATTGCAGAAACTCAGCAGGTCTGGCAGCATGTGTGGCGAGAGAAACACCATTAACACTGAATCTAATGTGACTCATCTTCACAACATCAAAAACTGACCAGTTTGACAAAACTTTGAAGTTTACAAGGGATTTGGTGTTCCACAGTGTCACTACCGTCTGAAGGGAGCTGTGGCGTGGGGAAGGGCTTCACCAAGAAACCCGTGCGGTCTGTCTTGACAACATCTCCTACCTGAGACATTGTGGGGGTTGTTTCTTCATGTGATTTATCTGTTAGTTGTGTTTGCCTTGGGTGTCTTAAAATGCATAAAAGTGGGTAAACCCCCACGACCTGATCAGATGGGCTCGAGAACTCTGTGGGAAGGCAAGGAATTGAACCCAGGTCCCTGGTGCTGGGAACCAGCAATGCCAACCGCTGAGCCACCGTGCCGCCATTTGGATGTAGTTGTGATTGTACCAGATGGGGTACAGAGGAGATTGCCCAGGATGTTGGCTGGCATGGAACAGTTCAGCGATGGAGAGAGGCTGGCTAAGTTTGGGCTGTTTTCTTTGGAGCAGGGAGGATTGAGGGGGGAACCTGATAGAGGTGTATAAGAGTATGAGGGGCACGGACAGCCTGGATACAAAGCAATAGTTCCCTTCATCACAGGGCCAATAACAGGGGTGGTGGTGGTGGGGGGCCTCATTTTAAGGCAAATGGCAGGGGTGTTCGAGGGGATTTAGAGCATTTTCACCCAGAGGGTAGAGAGAATCTGGAATGTACTACCAGAGAGGGTATTGATTTCATAATCTTTAAAAAGCACTTGGAGGAGCCATTGAAATGTCAAGGCTCTGGGTCTAATGCAGGGAAGAGGGGCTGGTGTACACAGTGGTGTTCTACTGGGAAGGCTGATGCCAAGTAGAATCACAGAGTCAGAGAAATGTACACCTGCCAGCACCCGGCCCATATCCCTCCAAACCCTTCCTGTTCATATACCCATCCAGATGCCTTTTCAATGTTACAATTGTACCAGCCTCCACCACTTCCTCTGGCAGCTCATTCCACACACATACCACCCTCTGTGTGAAAAGGTTGCCCTTTAGGTCTCTTTTAAATCTTTCCCCTCTCAACCTAAACCTATGCTTCTCTAGTTCTGGACTCCTCCACCCCAGAGAAGAGACTTTGTCTATTTATCCTATCCATGCCCCTCATGATTATATAAACCTCGATCAGGTCACCCCTCAGCCTTCGATGCTCGATAGAAAACAGGCCGAGCCTATTCAGCCTCTCCTATAGCTCAAATCCTCCATCCCTGGCAACATCTTTGTGAATCTTTTCTGAATCCTTGCAACTTTCACAACATCCTTCTGATAGGAAGGTGACCAGAATTGCACGCAATATTCCAAAAGTGGTCTAACCAATGCCTGATGCCGAATACTCATTTAATAACTTCCCCCATCTCCTGCAGTTCCACACGTGGGCTCTCTTGCTGATCTTGATGGGACGCTGTTCTCTCCCTCGTTATCCTTTTATCCTTCATGTAGTCATAATATCTCTTTGGATTCTCCTTAACCCTGTTTGCCACAGCTATCTCATGCCCCCTTTTTGCCCTCCTGATTTCCCTCTTAAGTGTGCTCCTACTGCCTTTATACTCTTACAATTGACTCAATCTCTGCTGTCGACCCTGGACACGTTTCCTTCTTTTTCTATACCAAAGCCTCAATTTCTCTCATCACCCATCATTCCCTACACCTAAATCTAAAAAATGAGTTAACAGAGATGGATTTATACAGGTTTTGATCAAAGTACAACATAATTCTGCAAATGCAAATTCACCCCACATACGTATCTGTATGTGTGTGTGTCTGGTGTGGGAGTTTGTGAATGTCTGTGAGAGAGAGTGTATATGTGTGTGTGTGAATGTAAAGGCGTCTAAGTCTGTGACAGGGTGCATGTGTGAGTTTGGGAGTGTGTGTGCCTGCAGGTGTGTGTGTGAGTGTCGGTGTGTAGGTGTGTCTGTATATGTATAGGAGTGCGTGTGTGTGTGTGTGTGTGTGTGTGTGTGTGTGTGTGTAGGTGCGTTTGTATGTGAGTATAGGAAAGCCTGTGTGTGTGTGTGTGTATTGGAGTGTCTGTGTGTGTATAGGACTGCGTCTGTGTGTGTGTCTGTGTTTGTGTATATATACGAGTGTCTTAGTGTGTATAGGTGTGTCTGTCTGTGTGTGTATGTGTGTACGACTGTCTGTGTGTGTATAGGTGTGTGTACACGACTGTCTGTGTGTATAGGTGTGCCTGTGTGTGTGCGTGCATATATACCAGTGTCTGTGTGTGTCTCAGTTTACGTGTGTGTGTGTGTGTGTGTGTGTGTGTGTGTATACTGTGCCATGGTGGTCACCCGGAGTGTGACATGAACCCAAGGTCCCGGTTGAGGCCCACCCCATGGGAACAGAACTTACCTATTGACCACTTTTCCATGCTGCCTGTCCCAAAGTCCAACTTCAAGGATGGTCACCCAAAGGTCCAAGGTCAAATGTCCTGGACACTGAAGTGTTCCTCAACTGGGCGGGAACACTCCTGTCTGTTGATTGTTGTGCGGTGCCCATTCATCCATTGCCGTAGACTCTGCTCGGTCTCCCCAATGTACCATGCCTCAGGACATCCCTGCCTGCAGTGTATAAGATAGACAACGTTGGCTGAGTCACATGTGTACCATAATGATCTCCTCAGGAGATAGACATGTGCTGCAACCGACAGGGTACCCTTTGTTGTCCAGTACTTCCCAGGAACCAAGAAACTACACCATGTGCTTCGCGACCTGCAACACAATGAAGATGAGCACCTCACCAAGACCTTCCCTACACCTCCACTTCTCACCTTTAAACAACTGCCAAATCTCAAACAGATCATTGTTCGTAGCAAACTGCCCAGCTTTCAGGACAACTCCATACCACCCTGTCACGGTCGGCACTGCAAGACGTGTCAGAGTGTGGACATGGATACCATCATTACACGTGGGACACCTCCCACTATGTACGTGGCAGGTACTCATGTGACTCAGCCAACGTTGTCTATCTTATACACTGCAGGCAGGGATGCCCCGAGGCATGGTACACTGGGGAGACCGAGCAGAGGCTACGGCAACGGATGAATGGACACCACACAACAATCAACAGACAGGAGTGTTCCCTCCCAGTTGGAGAACACGTCAGTGATCCAGGACATTGACCTTGAACCTTCAGGTGAACATCCTCCAAGGCGGACTTCGGGACAGGCAGCAGCGAACCGTGGCCAAGCAGAGCTGATAGTGAAGTTCGGTTCCCATAGGGAGGGCCTCAACCGGGACCTTGGGTTCATGTCACACTACAGGTGATCACCATTGCGTACACACACACACACACACACACACACACACTCTCACTCCTATGCACGTGCAGACAACCTACACACAGACATGCACACAGACACTTACACACACTCCTGCAGGCACACACACTCCCGAACTCACACATGCACCCTCTCATAGACATAGACCCCTTTGCACTCACACACATATATACACTGTCTCTCATAGACACTCAAAAGACCCCACCCCAGACACACACACATACACACACACACGCACACACACAAACCCACATACAGATGTACACATATATGTTTGTGGGGTGAATTTGTACTTGCAGAGTTACATTGTACTTTGCTCAAAAACTGCATTAATCCATGTTAGACTCTGTTAACTCATTTTTTTGATTAGAATCAGTCGAAATATTATGGCACAGACAACAGAACACAGGGGGCTAACACCTACAACATCTTATCTGGCCTGACACCAATTGTTACAGTTTACCTGAGAATGTAACTTTTATAAAGAGTTTTGTGATTTACATAAGAAACAAGTGAAATTATCATGGTCATTCGAACAGATGAGAGACTTAACAATCAAGATATTTTCCAATCTATAATGTCAGTTACATCACACTGTAATCTTTTGCTATAAATTCTGTGTTTTACAATTGTGTACTCCACAACCACCTGATGAAGGAGCAGCGCTCCGAAAGCTAGTGCTTCCAAATAAACCTGTTGGACTATAACCTGGTGTTGTGTGAGTTGTAACTCAGTCTCAGAGTGATCTCTTTCCTCACTAATTCCCTGGATCCTCCCCAAAACTACTCGTTTCAACCCTCCTGAGCAGCTCTCATGAATCTCCCTGCTCCTACATTAGTCCCACAGAAGACAAAATCTTTGAGATTACTTTGTTAAGCAAAGTTTAATTAACTTATTACAAAGAAAATTTACTTGAGAAGACAGATGTCAGTGACTCTGTGGATTCCAAATCCCTTGTAAACCTCACAAGGCTGTCAAATTGGACAGTTTTTGATGTCGTGAAGATGTGCCACATTAGACCCAATGTGAACGGTGTTTCTCTCTCCACACGTGCTGCCAGACCTGCTGAGTTTCTGTAATGCTTATTGTGTTTGTTTCAAGTTTTGATGATTTTATCTTGAAACTGTGGAGAGATTTTGATATTAATATGAACATTACACATCTATATCACTGGTGCATAAAACTCTTAAAAATTCCTTACCACCATTTCTTCAGATTGTTTGTTCTTTTCGTTCATAATTTCAATCAATTTTTTTTAACCTCAAATCCCTCAGGAGCCAATTGCAGGTTATAACGTGTGTTTCATCAACGTGAATTTGCTGTAACACGATTGAAGAATTGGGGCACTTTTGGCAATGTGAACTTTGAAAATGTGTGTTGGCTGCAACATGATTGGCCCCAACACGTTAAGTGCTGTTCCTGAAGCGTGATTTTACTGTAACATGGAGTTGCACATGAATGGAGTGCAAGTTTATAGCTCCTTGAAAGTGGAGTCACAGGTAGATAGGATCGTGAAGAAGGCGCTTGGTATGCTTTCCTTTATTGGTCACAGTATCAAGTGTAGGAGTTGGGAGGTCAGGTTGCGGCTGTACAGGACATTGGTTCGGCCACTTTTGGAATATTGTGTGCAATTATGGTCTCCCTCCTATCGGAAGGATGTTGTGAATCTTGAAAGGGATCAGAAAGGATTTACAGGGATGTTGTCAGGGTTGGATGATTTGAGCTATAGGGAGAGACTGAATAGGCTGGGGCTAGTTTCCCTGGAGCATCAGAGGCTGGGGGAGACCTTATAGAGTTTTATAAAATCATGAGGGTCATGGATAGGATAAACAGACAAAGTCTTTTCCCTGTGGTGGGGGAGCTCGAAACTAGGGGACACCGGTTCAGGATAAGTGTGGAAAGATTTAAAAGGGACCTAAGGGGCAACGTTTTTTGTGCAGAGTGTGGTGTGTGCATGGAATGAGCTGCCAGAGGAACAGATGGAAGCTGGTAAAATTACAGCATTTAAAAGGCATCTTGATGGCTCCATCAATAGGAAGGGTTTAGTGGGATAAGGGCCAGGCACTGGCAAATGGGACTAGGTTAGGTAGAATATCTGGTTGACATGGACGAGTTGGAGCGAAGGGTCTGATTCCGTGCTGTATATCTCTGTGACGAATGCAATCATCATGTTACAGAAGAACTGGTTGTGTTGGTGTTATCAAATCAGGTAAAATGTGAAGTGTAGGAGGGCTACCACAGAGAAATACCAAACATACTCAAAACAAGGAGTTAATTTACTAATGTCACAACAAAGGGTTGATCGACTGTGGGAAATCAACTTGCAATAGGCAGGGATAAATAATCCTACACAGCCATTCCACATTGGGTTGTGACGGGTGGGGGACAATTAAATCATTAATTGGGGGAGGTCCCACACTAGGGTCTCAGAGCCTGACTGTAGCCCCTCCTGACACACACTGGGCTGGGAAGAGAGGGGGATATCTGCTGAGGATCTGTCGGTGTTTTCCTACTGTATGTGTGGTTCCCAGAACCAAACTCTCTGTCTCTGTCCCTCGCTGTCTCTCTCTCTCTCCCTCTCCCTCACTGTCTCTGTTTCCCTCTCACTGTCTCTCTCTCCTTCGCTGTCTTTCTCTCTCTCTCTCCCTCTCGCTCTCTCTCTTTCCTTCACTGTCTCTCTCTCCCTCTTTCTCTCTAGCTCGCTGTCTCGCTCTCTCTCTTTTGCTGTCTCTCTCTCTCTCTTTCTCTTCTGTCTCTCTCTCTCTCACACACACACTCTCTCTCTCTTGCTGTCTCCCTCTCTCTCTCTCTGGTTCTGGCTCTGGTCTGATGATTCCTCGGGGCAGAAATGATTTGATTCCCTCTGTCTCTGCACCGTCCTGAATTTCAGCTCCTGGATCTAATCCCCTCCTCGGGGCGGGGGGAACAGACTGAGAGGGAAATAAAAATCGATTTGAAATAAAATACAGCAGCGACACCAAGAGCACAGCAAGATCCCACTGCTCTCTGCCTTCCCCAGTCTCCCACTTTACCCTGCGATACTGGGTCAGTTTAATTACTGCATCATTAATGCATTGCAGAACATCAAGCAACATCGAAATACAAAGAAATCACTAAAGAGCAATTGGCCCGAGGCTAGAAACACACAGCAAGATCCCACAAGCAGCAGTGTGACCACAGATAGATCATCTGTGTTCCTGACCCTGGTTAAGGGTTCGATCCTGTCTCCATGATGACAGAAGGACCAATCCTACTGTTTGACAAATCCCAAACAATACCCTCATCTTCTCCGTTCCTCTCTCCCTCTCTCTGTTCCCTCTCTTTCTCTGTTCCCCCTCTCTCTCTCTGTTCCCCCCCCTCTCTGTTTCCCCTCTCTCTGTTCCCCCCTCTCTCTATCTTCCACCTCCCCGTTGTCCCCTCTCCCTCTGTTCCCCCCAATTCCCCCCTCTCTCTCTCTCTCTCTGCTTCCCCTCTCTCTCTCTGTTCCCCCCCTCTCTCTCTCTCTCTGTTCCACAATCCCCCATTGTCCCCTCTCTCTCTGTTCCACTCCCCCCCCACCTCTCTCTCTCTGTTCCACCACCTCCCTGTTGTCCCCTCTCTCTCTGTTCCCCGCTCTCTCTATGACCCCTCTCTCTCTCTATTCCCCCCCTCTATTCCCCCTCTGTCTCTGTTCCCCCCTCTTTCTGTGTTCCCCACTCTCTCTGTTCCCTCTTACTGTTGCCCCACTGGCACTCTGTCCATCTCTGATAACTCTCTCTGATTTAATCCTGCACACTGTAATCTTTATTCCTCCAACCCCTCCCCCCGCCCTCTCCCCACTTTAAATAATGACGGGGTAAAAACAAGGGCTGCAGATGCTGGAAACCAGAGTCCAGATTAGAGTGGTGCTGGAAAAGCACAGCAGGTCAGGCAGCATTGGAGGAGCAGGAAAGTCGATGTTTAGGGCAAAAGCGCTTCATCAGGAATAGAGGCAGAGTGCCTGCAGGGTGGAGAGATAAATGAGAGGAGGGTGGGGGTGGGGAGAAAGTAGCATAGAGTGCAATAGGTGAGTGGGGGTGGGGATGGAGGTGATAGGTCAGGGAGGAGGGTGGGGAAGGTAGCAAAGAGTACAATGGGTGAATGGGGCTGGGGATGGAGGTGATAGGTCAGGGAGGAGGGTGGAGCAGATAGGTGGGAAGGGAGATAGGCAGGTAGGACAGGTCATGGGGACAGTGCTGAGCTGGAAGTTTGGAACTGGGGAGAGGTGGGGGAGGGGTAATGAGGAAACTGGTGAAGTCCACATTGATGCCCTGGGGTTGAAGTGTTCTGAGGCGGAAGATGAGGCGTTCTTCCTCCAGGTGTTGGGTGGTGAGGGAGCGGCGGTGAAGGAGGCCCAGGACCTCCATGTTCTTGGCTGAGTGGGAGGGGGAGGTGAATATAAAAGCACCGTTGTGCTACTGAGACGTGAGCGGCACGGTGTCACAGTGGTTAGCACTGCTGCCTCACAGCGCCAGAGACCCGGGTTCAATTCCCGCCTCAGGGGACTGACTGTGTGGAGTTTGCACGTTCTCCCCGTGTCTGCGTGGGTTTCCTCCGGGTGCTCCGGTTTCCTCCCACAGATGTGCAGGTGTGCAGGTCGGGTGAATTGGTCATGCTAAATTGCCCGTAGTGTAAGGTAAGGGGTAAATGTATGGGTAGGGGTATGGGTGGGCTACGCTTCGGCGGGTCGGTGTGGACTTGTTGGGCCGAAGGGCCTGTTTCCACACTGTAATGTAATGTAATCTAATAAAGCTCTGATTAGGCCCCATTTGGAGCACTGTGTCCAGTTTTGGTCCCCACACCTCAGGAAGGACACACTGGCACTGGAGCGTGTCCAGCAGAGATTCACACGGATGATCCCTGAAATGGTAGGTCTAACATACAACGAATGGCTGAGGATCCTGGGATTGTATTCATTGCAGTTTAGAAGATTAAGGGGAGATTTAATAGAAACGTACAAGGTAATTCATAGCTTGGAAAGGATGGACACTAGAAAATTGTTTCCGTTAGGCGAGGAGACTAGGACCCGTGGGCACAGCCTTAGAATTAGAGGGGGTCAATTCAGAACAGAAATGCGGAGACATTTCTTCAGCCAGAGAGTGGTGGGCCTGTGGAATTCATTACCGCAGAGTGCAGTGGAGGCCGGGACGCTAAATATCTTCAAGGCAGAGATTGATAAATTCTTGATGTCACAAGGAATTAAGGGCTACGGGGAGAATGCTGGTCAGTGGAGTTGAAATGCCCAACAGCCATGATTGAATGGCGGGGTGGACTCGATGGGCTGAATGGCTTTACTTCCACTCTTACGTCGAATGGCCTTATGGAAATGTTGGGCCCAGGGCGGTGAGGTTGATTGGTGTGGGTGTCCCAGAGATGTTCCCTAACGCGCTCCGCTAGGCAGCATCCAGTCTCCCCAATGTAGAGGAGACTGCATCGGGAGCAACGGATACAATAAATGATATTGGTGGAATTACAGGTAAAACGTTGATGGATGTGGAAGGCTCCTTTAGGGCCTTGGGTGGAGGTGAGGGAGGAGGTGTGGGCGCAGGTTTTGCAATTCCTGCGGTGGCAGGGGAAGGTGCCAGGATGGGAGGGTGGGTTTTTGGGGGCGTGGACCTGACGAGGTAGTCACGGAGGGAACGGTCTTTGAGGAAGGCGGAAAGGGGTGGGGAGGGAAATATATCCCTGGTGGTGGGGTCTGTTTGGAGGTGGCGGAAATGTCATTGGATGATGTGGTTTATGCGAAGGTTGGTAGGGTGGAAGGTGAGCACCAGGGGGTCTGTCCTTGTTACGGTTGGAGGGGGTGGGGTTTGAGGGTGGGCGGCAGGATATGGATGAGATGCGTTGAAGGGCATCATTAACCACGTGGGAAGTGAAATTGCAGTCAATGAAGAAGGAGGCCATCTGGTGTGTTCTGTGATGGAACTGGTCCTCCTGGGAGCAGATACGGCAGAGGTGGAAGAATTGGAATATGGGATGGCATTTTTGCAGGAGGTAGGGTGGGAAGAGGTATAATCCAGGTAGCTGTGGGAGTCGGTGGGTTTGTAAAAAATGTCGGTGTCAAGTCAGTCGTCATTCATGAAGATGGAGAGGTCAGAGATGGTCCAGGTGAACGCCTCATCTTCCGCCTCGGAACACTTCAACCCAGGGTATCAATGTGGACTTCACCAGTTTCCTCATTTACCCCACCCCCACCTCACCCCAGTTCCAAACTTCCAGCTCAGCACTGTCCCCATGACCTGTTTTACCTGCCGATCTCCCTATCTGCACCCTATCTCCCTGACCTATCACCTCCATCGAGGAAAAAGTGAGGTCTGCAGATGCTGGAGATCAGAGCTGAAAATGTGTTGCTGGAAAAGCGCAGCAGGTCAGGCAGCATCCAAGGAACAGGAAATTCGACGTTTCGGGCATAAGCCATTCCTGATGATTCCTGATGAAGGGCTTATGCCCGAAACGTCGAATTTCCTGTTCCTTGGATGCTGCCTGACCTGCTGCGCTTTTCCAGCAACACATTTTCAGCTATCACCTCCATCCCCACCCCCACTCACCTATTGTACTCTATGCTACTTTCTCCCCACCCCCACCCCCCTCTCATTTATCTCTCCACCCTGCAGGCACTCTGCCTCTATTCCTGATGGAGGGCTTTTGCCTGAAACATTGACTTTCTTGCTCCTCAGATGCTGCCTGAACTGCTGTGCTTTTCCAGCACCACTCTAATTATTAAATAGTGACAGCTCATTTTGTTGTGTGTGGGTCGGTTTTATTTGTTTGAAAACTCAACAAAAGAAACCTGGAGAGACAGACAGAGACCCCCCTCCCAGATACACAGTGAATTGAATTGAAATGGCCATCCTGTATGTATTTCTGTGATTATCACATTTTATCCCCCTGGCCTGCACACCTCTCACATCACTCTGACATTAGAACAGGTCTTTGGAGAGAGTTTCCCATTGAAGGTTTCAATTCCCTCCTCAGGGAATCCTGCCTCCCAGATCCTGGGGATTAACCTGTTTTTGTTACAATCCCGAGTCCTCGGTTAATTTAACCCCAGGCTTCAAACCCGTTTTAAACCAAAGAACCTTCCACTGGGACAGTCAGCTCTCACACTCTCACTCACTCCTCCCCACCCTCCCTCTCTCGTTCTCCCCTCTCTCTGCCCCTATCTACGTTTCCATCTCTGCTCAGCTTTCTCCTGCTCTCAAGAATTGATCTATGTCTCTCCCACACCCCTCTGTCCTCTCTCCACCCCAATCCCCACCCGTCCCTTCTCCCCCCCCTCCCACGCTCACCATTCCCCCTCCGTTCTGACAGAAATGCCCTGTCCTCTCCTCCCTCCCTCCCTCCCATTTAAAGTGGGTTCCCATCTCCTTTTCCTGTAGCCATTAGCCAGGTCAATACCACATTCTGAGGGGAGAGGGAGGAGAGGATGGGTGGTGGGGTGGGGAGAGTGAGGTCTGTCTTGGGGGAAGGGGGAAAATACACCCCCTCCCACTGTCAGACCATCAGCAAACAGAGCCCGGGCTCTGTCCACAGGCTGCTCTGATGTGTAAGGGGTGACCCACAGGCAGAGGGGTGCACAGCAAGATCCCACAGGCAGCTGGGTGTGGCACCCCGGGGTATTTCACCTTCTTTGTCCCACGCCAGAACACTCCACCCCATCCCCAGGAACAACCCCTCCATAAGCATGTTACCCTCCCCCATGTACTTCTCACACAGCACGATCCCAATAGTGCCAGCAATTTCACAATTCAGTTTGTGACTGCGGGTCTCCCTGACTCGCTCTCCCGGCCTGTCTCTCTCCTGGTCCTGTCTCACTCTGTGTCACCAACTCCCCCTTCTCTGTGTTACCATCTCCGCATCTCTCTCTCTGTGTCACCGTCTCCCTCTCTCTGTGTCACCGTCTCCCTCTCTCTGTGTCACCATCTCCCCTCTCTCTCTCTGTGTCACCATCTCCCCCCCTCTCTCTGTGTCACCATCTTCCCCCTTCTCTCTCTCTCTGTCACCATCTCTGTCTCTCTCTCTGTGTCGCCTTCTCCCTCTGTCTCTCTGTGACACCATCTCCCTTTCTCTCTCTATGTCACCATCTCCCCCTCTCTCTCTGTGACAACATCTCTCTCTCTCTTTCTCTCTCTCTGTGTCACCATCTCTCCCTCTCCTTCTCTCTGTCACCTTCTCCTTTTGTCTCTCTCTGTGTCACCATCACCCCCTCTCTCTTTGTGTTACCATCTGCCCCCCTCTGCGTCACCATCTCTTCCTCTCTTTCTGTCACTATTTCCCTCTCTCTCTCTGTCACCATCTCCCCATCTCTCTCTTTGTGTGTTTATCTCCACCTCTTTCTCTCTGTCACCATCTCCTCCCCCTCTGTGTCGCTATCTCACCCTCCCCCCCCCTCCCTGTGTCACCATTTCCCCTGCCACCTCACACTCTCTCTCTGTTGCCATCTTTCCCTCCCCCTCCATCTCTGTTGCCATCTCCCTCAATCACACACTGAGGGCACTGCAAAACTGCTCCATTCCCTCGAACCCAGTTTGAGATGACACTGAAGGCATGGAATGTGATTTATAAATGTCCATCCCTCAGTTACTTTGTGGGGTTGCAGTGTCAGGCTGTGATTTGGGTTAAATCCAGGCCAGGCCTCTTCCCCCAAGGACATTGGGTGACCATTTTGCTCTTTATGACAAACAGAGAAAGCCCTCAGCCCTCACAGGCCTATTTCACTGGAATTCTGTGCTTCATATTCATTGGCCAACAACAGGAAGGAGGTCTCTCTGTGAGTGTTTTACTGAGATGACATCAGCAATCCTGTGGACCACTTTCATCCTCAGACATCTTCCCAATGACAGTAAACAGCACCTGCTTGGATCCTCTGAAAGTCTACTGCTCTTCCCTGAATACTCCATTGGCAATTTGTGTATCATCTGCACATGCTGAAAATATGTTGCTGGAAAAGCGCAGCAGGTCAGGCAGCATCCAAGGAACAGGAAATTCGGCGTTTCGACGATGAAGGGCTTATGACCGAAACATTGAATTTCCTGTTCCTTGGATGCTGCCTGACCTGCTGCGCTTTTCCAGCAACACATTTTCAGCTCTGATCTCCAGCATCTGCAGACCTCACTTTCTCCTATCACCTGCACATTCCAATGATATGTCCTGTTTAATGGGGGAGATACAGAGTAAAGCTGTCTCGACACTGTCTGCATTAATGCCTCGCAGAACAGGTACAGCATGGGGAGAGCTCTCTATGATGTTGCAGTCAAATAGCTGAAGGATAGGTATTCCCCAAGCAGAGGCTCAGAGTAAGCTAAGTTTAAACTGTCTTCATCACACACCCTGACACACAGAGACAAAGACACAGTCCTGAACTCTCAACCGTGGTACAACAGGTTCAGTCCATCACTGACTCTACATTCTCTACTCTACACTTCCACTAATTCAACACCAAGTTCTTTATTTGATTCTCTCTGTTCTGTTGTCATTCTCTGCTGGATTCCTGGTTCTGAGCATCCTAATGAACAGATGTTCTAATTCCACCGGCCATGTCCTGCTCCTAAACACAGCGTCTGATTTCTTTCTGGTGTGTGATGCAGGAGCCCCACACTGTCAGGGAAGGTGAATCTCTCACGTACTAACTCTCTTTCTATCTCTGTCTCACGCACGATCTCACTGTTTTTCTCTGTCTCATGTAAAATCTCACAAGTTCTTTCTCCTTCCCATGTACAATATCACCATCTCCCTCTCTCTCAGCACATGTCTCATACATAATCGAGTCATTGAGTATACAGCACGGAAACAGACCCTTCGGTCCAACCCGTTCATGCTGACCAGATATCCCATCCCAATCTAGTCCCGCCTGCCAGCACCCGGCCCATATCCCTCCAAACCCTTCCTGTTTTTATATCCGTCCAAATGCCTCTTCAATGTTGCAATTGCACCAGCCTCCACCACTTCCTCTGGCATTCATTCCATTCACATGCCACCCTCTGCATGAAAATGTTGCCCCTTAGGTCTCTTTTATATCTTTCCCCTCTCACCTATGCCCTCTAGTTGTGGACTTCACCACACGAGGGAAAATACTCTTTCTGTTTATCTTATCCATGCTCCTCATGATTTTATAAATCTCTATAAGGTCACTCCTCCAGCCTCCAACGCTCCAGAGAAAACAGCCCCAGCCAATTCACCCTTTTCCCATAGCTCAAATCCTCCAACCCTGGCAACATCTTTGTAAATCTTTTCAAGTTTCACAACATCTTTCCAATAGGGAAGAGACTAGAATTGCACGCAATATTCCAACAGTGGCCTAACCTGTACAGCCGCAACATGACCTCCCAACTCCTGTACTCAATACTCTGACCAATAAAAGAAAGCGTACTAAACGCCTTCTTCACTATCCTATTTACCTGTGACTCCACTTTCCATGAGCTATGAACCTGCACTACAAGGTCTCTTTGTTCAGCAGCACATTCTAGAACTTTACCATTAAGTGTATAAGTCCTGCTAAGATTTGCTTTCCCAAAATGCAGCACCTCGCATTTATCTGAATTAAACACCATCTGCCACTTCTCAGCCCATTGGCCCATCTGGTCATGATCCTGTTGTAATCTGAGGTAACCCTCTTCACTGTCCACTACACCTCCAATTTTGGTGTCATCTGCAAACTTACTAACTGTACCTCTTATGCTCGCATCCAAGTCATTTATTTAAATGACAAAAAGTAGAGGACCCAGCACCGATCCTTGTGGCACTCCACTGGTCACAGGCCTTCAGTCTGAAAAACAACCCTCCACCACCACGCACTTTCTTCTACCTTTGAGCCAATTCTGTCTCCAAATGGCTAGTTCTCCCTGTATTCCATGAGATCTCACCTTGCTAATCAGTCTCCCATGGAACCTTGTCGAATGCCTTACTGAAATCCATACAGATCACATCCACCGCACTGCCCTCATCAAGCCTCTTTGCTACTTCTTCAAAAAACACCATCAAGTTTGTGAGACACGATTTCCCACACACCTAGCCATGTTGACGATCTTAATCAGTCCTTGCCTTTCCAAATACATGTACATCCTGTCCCTCAGGATTCCCTCCAACAACTTGCCCACCACCGAGGTCAGGCTCACTGGTCTGCAGTTCATTGGCTTGTCCTTGCCATCCTTCTTAAACAGTGGCACCACGTTTGCCAACCTCCAGTCTTCTTGCACCTCACCTGTGTATATCAATGATACAAATATCTCAGCAAGAGGCCCAGCAATCACTTCTCTAGCTTCCCAGAGAGTTCTTGGGTACACCTGATCAGGTCCTGGGGATTTATCCGCCTTTACCCATTTCAAGACATCCAGCACTTTCTCCTCTGTCATCTGGACATTTTGCAAGATGTCACCATCTATTTCCCTATATTCTATGTCTTCCATATCCTTTTCCACAGAAAACACTGATGCAAAAATTCTCATTTAGTATCTCCCCCATTTTCGGCGTCTCCACTCAAAGGCCACCTTGCTGATCTTTGAGGGCCCTATTCTCTCCCGAGTTACCCTTTTATCCTTAATGTATTTGTAAAACCCTTTGGATTCTCCTCAATTTATTTGCCCAAAGCTATCTCATGTCCCCTTTTGCCTCCTGTACCTCCCTCTTCAGTATTACTCCTACCTCCTTTAAACTCTTTCTAAGGATTCACTCGATCTATCCTGTCTGTACCTGACATATGCTCCTTCTTTTTTCTGAACAAAACCCTAAATTTCTTTAGTCATCCAGCATTCCCTAAATCCACCAGCCTTTCCATTTACCATAACAGGAATATACTTTCTCTGGATCCTCAATACCTCATTTCTGAAGGCTTCCCATTTTCCAGCCGCCCTTTACCTGCAAACATCTGCCCCCAATCAGCTTTAAAAAATTCTTGCCTATTTCCGCCAAATTTGCCTTTCTACAATTTAGAACTTCAACTTTTAGATCTCGGTCTATCCTTTTCCATCACTATTTAAATCTAATAAAATTATGGTTGCTGGCCCCAAAGTGCTCTCACATGACACTCAGTCACCAGCCCTGTCTTATTTTCGAAGAGTAGGTCAGGTTTTGCACCTTCTCGAGAGGTACATCCACATCCTGCTGGCCCTCTCTCCCGTAGAATATTCACGCGTTCTCTGAGACATCATTGATCCTGGACACAGGGAAGCAACACACCATTTGCTTTCTCGCTGTGGCCTCAGAAATGTCTGTCTGTACTTCGGACGACAGAATCCCCGAACACAATTGATCTCTGGAACCCGACGTACCCCTCATTGCATTAGAGCCAGTCTCAATACCAGAAAATTGGCTGTTTGAGCTACGTTCCCCTAGAATCCAGCACCCCCTACATTTTCCAACCAGCAAACCTGTTTGAAATGGGTATATCCACAAAAGACTCCTGAACTAGGTGCCTCCTCTCTTACCTTTCCTGCAGTTAACCCATCCATGTGACTGGATCTGAGACTTTCCCCCCTTCCTATAACTGCATCCATCATATACTGTTGCTGTTGCAAATTCCTCATTTTTCGACATTCAGACCCAGGGAGTTTTGTCCCTGAGGGAGGGCAGGTTCAGATCTGCAGGAAGAATAGTAAAAGCAGAACGCTTCTGTCTAAAGTGATGGGAAAATCTGCAATTAATGTCTCGGGGGTTCAGCTGATTTTTACACATATGTCAGAGAGTTAACCCAATGATAGTGTCAGGAAATAGGAGGACAAACATTATTTCAATGTAAGGGGACTAACAAGGGATGAACGCAGGGCATGGTTAGGAACCATGGGGCTGAGATATCATAACGATGACGGAGACATGGT
>NC_083438.1:23091391-23197514 GCF_020745735.1 Hemiscyllium ocellatum
AAGTCAATACTTTTCATCAGTATTCACTCAGGAAGGAGGAACACTGTTGCTGGATGTGAATTGGAGTCACAAATGATTAGAATGGATGGCCTGGAAATATGCAGGGAAGAGGTTCTGGGAATATTGGAAAGGAAGAAAATAGATAAGTCTTCCTGGGCCTGATGGCATTTACCCTAGGATCCTATGGAAGCTAGGGAGGAGATAGCAGAGCCATTGGCCTGGATTTTTATGTCGTCATTTGTCAACGGGAATAGTACCAGAGGACTGGAGGATAGCGAATGTGGTCCCCTTGCTCAAGAAAGGGAGTAGGGATAGCCCTAGTAACTATAGGCCAGTGAGTCTGACTTCAGTGGTGGGCAAAGTCTCAGAGAGAATGGTAAGGGATAAGATTTATGAACATCTGGATAGGAATAACGTGATCAAGGATAGCCAGCATGGTTTTGTGAAGGGCAGGTCGTGCCTCACAAACCTTATTGAGTTCTTTGAGAAGGTGACTAAGGAAGTGGACGAGGGTAAAGCAGTAGATGTTGTGTATATGGATTTTAGTAAGGCGTTCGATAAGGTTCCCCATGGTAGGCTAATGCTAAAACTACGGAGGTATGGCATTGAGGATACATTAGAGGTTTGGATTAGGAATTGGCTGGCTGGAAGGAGACAGAGGGTAGTAGTTGATGGACTATGTTCATCTTGGAGTGCAGTTACTAGCGGTGTACCACAAGATCTGTTTTGGGACCATTGCTTTTTGTTATCTTTATAAATGATCTAGAGGAAGGGCTTGAAAGCTGGGTCAGCAAGTTTGCGGATGACACAAAAGTCGGTGGAGTTGTGGATAGTGAGGAAGGAAGTGGTAGGTTACAGCGGGATATAGATAAGTTGCAGAGCTGGGCAGAAATGTGGCAAATGGAATTCAATGTAGCTAAGTGTGAAGTCATTCACTTTGGTAGGAGTAACAAGAAGATGGATTACTGGGCTAATGGTAGGCTACTTGGTAGTGTGGATGAGCAGAGGGATCTTGGTGTCCATGTACACAGATCTCTGAAAGTTGCCACCCAGGTAAATAGTGCTGTGAGGAAGGCATATGGTGTATGGGCTTTATTGGTAGAGGAATTGAGTCCGGAGTCCTGAGGTCATGTTGCAACTGTATAAGACTCTGGTGCGGCCTCATCTGGAGTATTGTGTGCAGTTTTGGTCGCCATACTATAGGAAGGATGTGGAGGCACTGGAACGAGTGCAGAGGAGGTTTACCAGGATGTTGCCTGGAATGGTCGGAAAATCTTATGAGGAAAGGCTGAGGCACTTGGGGCTGTTCTCTTTGGAGAAGAGAAGGTTTAGGGGAGATTTGATAGAGGTGTATAAGATGATTAGGGGTTTAGATAGGGTCGACACTGAGAACCTTTTACCGCTAATGGAGTCAGGTGTTACTAGGGGACACAGCTTTAAATTAAGGGGTGGTAGGTATAGGACAGATGTTAGGGGTAGATTCTTCACACAGCGGGTTGTGAGTTCATGGAATGCCCTGCCAGTAGCAGTGGTGAACTCTCCTTCTTTATGGTCATTTAAGCGGGCATTGGATAGGCATTTGGAAGTTATTGGGCTAGTATAGGTTAGGTAGGATTCGGTCGCGCAACATCGAGGGCCGAAGGGCCTGTACTGCGCTGTATCTTTCTATGTTCTATGTTCTATGTTCGTTAATCTTCGGGTTTAAAAAAAACTCCGATCGCTCGAACTTCGTTAATCTTCGGCTTTAAAAAAAACTCCGATCGCTCGAACTTCGTTAATCTTCGGGTTTAAAAAAAACGTGGATATTTGAAGCTCTCAGGGAGGCAGGTGGTCCCTGATCTTTGAAGTTTCTTGGGAGGCAAGAGGCCCCCAGTTTTTAATAATAGGTTATTGTTTATATCATAAAATATAATACATACTCATAAGTTAATGAATAATAACAATAATAAATTAATAATTTAAAAAAACAATACTTAAGTTGATCTTTTTAAAGAAAAAATATCACAGTATTTTATATTAAAAGTTTTTTTAAAAAGAGGTTTGTGAAATTGATGAGGGTTTGTGGAAGTCTGATCAGTGAGTAATAATTTTTTTTAAAAAATTAGTTGCTATAAAACTGAAGTAATTTTAAAATGGGTAATTACACAGACAGAACACATGATCCATCATCAACGTTGGTGAAGTTGTGTGAAAAATTCCCTGAAATGTCTGAGGCCTTTAGAAAACTGTCTGGAGGTCTCAACAAAACATTGGGTGATGAAGAATGGCCCTGAGGTGGCCCTAATGCTGTTCAATTGGTTAAACCGCTCAGCAATTGATTTGGCAATGTAACATGGGAGTGGGAACGAAAGGGTTAATTGGATGATGGCGATAGTTTTGTGATGAGAGGCACAAAGAATCAGTTTTGCATTTGTGGTAGGATACTGCCACCTAATTGGGGATTGAATTAACTGCAAATGGTGCTATGAAACCTGTTGAAGTTCTGAAAAGTGAATGTGCTGGAACAAAACAACAACAGAAGGAAAAGGAAAAGTCACAAGTGACTGGTAAACAAACAGAACTGCACAGTTCGATGGTTAGCTTTAGTTTTAACGAGGAAGACAATGATAATTCGGATTTAGATGAGTGGTGTTCTTTTTTTGCAACTCCCATTTCAAACTCTTCCTTACAGGTTGACCAGTCTTTGGAATGTACAGCTGTTTCACTTAATTCTCAATAACTTTACTGCTTTCGCTAATGCTGTAGTCCAGGAACAACAGCAACAAGATAATATTCTCACTGCTGCATCTGTTATACTGGCAAAGCCTATTGACTTTACTTGTATCCTTGAACTTTGCCCCAAAAATAAGGAGTCTGCTGAGGATTTTTTGGAACATTTTAGAGAATGTTAGGAGTCGTATTTGGCGATTGGACTTGGGATTTAAATGCTATTAATGCTCAGATTTGATTAGATTAGATTACGAACAGTGTGGAAACAGTCCCTTCGGCCCAACAAGTCCACACCGACCCTCCAAAGAGCAACCTACCCAGACCCATTCCCCTACATTTACCCCTTCACCTAACTCTGCTGGCAATTTAGTATGGCCAATTCACCTAATCTGCACATTTTGGACTGTGGGAGGAAACCCAAGCAGACACGGGGAGAATGTGCAAACTCCACACAGCCAGTTGCCTGAGGTGGGAATTGAACCCAGGTCTCTGGTGCTGTGCTAACCACTATGCCACCGCGCCGCCCATCTATGCTATGAAACTGCCTGCCACCTTCTGTAGTCACAGCAGTCAAAACAAACAATCTAGACTGGGTGGAAGCCACCCCTAATCAACTCCATCATTATATTACGGCCTTGTGGAATCAGCAGAGTGAAGACAGACCCCCAACCTGTGTAAAATCAGAATTTGTAGTTCAAGAGGAGGCACCTCAACAACTACCCAGGCGTCATAGTGGATCTGCACCCATTCAAGGCTGCAATTGTAGGTATGGCAGAGGGACTCCCTCCCACCACCAGGTGTCAGTCCCCGGCCTAGTTTAATTGTAACAGCCTATATCACTGGGCTCGTGACTGCCGGACTCCAACCTGCCGAACTTGAGGCAGTCCCCTCCTTTGGACCTTTCATTGCCCTAGAAAGGCCCCATGGGGGAACCAAGGAAGTTTTCATGAGAATTAACCCTCAAAGTTCCGATGACATTTGGGGTGAACCTCCTGATTCCAGTCATCCTCTACCACAAGCAAGAGGCAGAGGACAAATCACCAGTTTTTCACAGGAAATGCCTGATCCTTGCTTTAACTGTTGAAATGTGGCCAATGGGGAGTAATGTGTCTTTCATGATACCTCGGAGCTGACGTTGGAAATCAACATGCTTTCATCCTAACAAAAGGAAAATCTACTAATACACACTGACTCCTCATTGTGCTTTTAATATGATCCACGATTTTTCAGCCATGTGGGAACACTGGAGATTTTTAACCCCCAAGGGGGCAGTGTTATAGTAATGCTATTTTGTTCAATCAATTTGAAGATTATCTCGATGTTTGGCTCATGTGGATGAAACTGATACTGTTTCTAATGTAATAGGCAAATATATGCAGCTGCCAAGCAGGCAGCCTTACACCCCAAACTTCTGATCCCATTGGGTCCCCAGCAAAACCCAGTTAGACACAGGATAAGGATGCGTATGCCAGACTTGGGTAAGGTTCAAACATCACGGGGGAATGATACTGTCTGTTCAGTGCCAATTCACAATGTCGAGGTTGGTTTCTCTATTGCATACTGGTTGTAATCATATGGGTTTAGTGTTTGGATTGTTTTCAATATTGTTTTGAAATTTGGAAGTAATTTGTAAAGTTCCATTTCTGAAATAACTACAGGTACTTTATACTACAATCTACTACTGACTGAATTATCAAGTTGTTGATTTCATACATCGACCTCAGCCCAAATATCTTTGCTTTGTATATGGACGTTATAAGAATACCAGGTGGTTGATTTGATTTATTTTTGGATTGGGCTGTTAGATCTAAGAAGGAGTGTCTGGCTGAGCTATTATCTTCACTTAGGTATTTAATACTGAACAGTGATTTATAATTTTAAGACTGTACCAATATCTATCTTCTACAGTGGGCTCAATATTCAAACAAATTCAGTGTGGTTTGAAAGCTTTGTGTCATGTGACCATAATTTGGGGACAGCATTGTCCTCCGACCAACTTTTCTGCTCAAACTCATCATCAGATTTCTACATTTAATTCGAATTACTGTGAACTAAAGCTGTAGATCAGGCCATTTAATTGGGCACAAGGTTAATGATTGATTTTTTAAAAAGAGAGAATACAATATATTGCAGAACTAATCTAAATTTTAGACAATATCAATGTTTTTAGTAGGAAAATTTCAAAGAGTAATACATCCCAGCAAAGCTGGATTTCTAAAAATAGGTTTGCTTAATTCACCCATGCCTGGGCTTTTCCATATAAAATAAGAAGGGAATCTCTAGTGCATAGTTTAAAATGAACGAGCATTTCGCCAGTATGGGCAATATATTTGCTCCAGTGGCTATTTGAGTTTGATTAATTTGAGAATTATTTGTTTCAAAATTGCCCTAAGGGCTGAAGAGCACAAATTATGGCCTCAAATTAGGTACTCCCGTGATTCTCAAGCCAGAAGATGGTGGTTTAGTTGGTGGGTTTTTTTCGCTGCTGCCTATTTTAATCGATTATATGCATATTGTATATACTTATATACAAGGAAGAAATGGTTTATCCTTTCTTACAATGGACACTTCGCGATCTCCAAGCTTGCAAGGGGGGAGATGATAAAGATCGACTTGACCTGCTGTGTGGCCTCGTCATTGCCAGCATTGTGCACAAGAAGGGACAGATTCCCTGCACAAACAGAGACTGTGTACCAACTATGCCAGGAAGATGTCCTTGTGTGCCGAAAGACTGAATGTTGCCAAGAATGACTTTTGCGGTGGTCAACTGCATCAAAAAGATGAACGGTTCATTTACAGAACAGGTCTAAATAGTCTTTACCCTGTAAAGGTGTTGTGTGCCAGTTTGATTACATTTGTACTATGGGCATTCCTGGTAAGCCTTGTCCCCTTTCAGATAGATCACGTCGTAATAGAGACAAAGGGGGGACATTTCTTGAAACCCAGAATAAAAGTTTTGGAGTGGATGAAGTAAGAGACTCTTATTTCAGCAAGAGACTCCCTGACCCCTTTTATTCTTCCAAATCCTAACATGGGGGTATGGAATAGTGCTAAAGTATTTCCAGCACGTAATATCTTTTTAGTTATTACCTATCCCCACCTGCTACTTGTTTAAGGACTTCCTGCAATAAATCTGCAATATCCTGTCCAAATTGCTGCAAGGGGAAGGAATGGGGGTGCACTTATGTAAGAGTGCCTATTTTTTTTCCCTGTGCTATGATTAAATGTCTTAGTCGCCACTGCTTTTCTGAAGGACCTTGCATCTCACATGTATGCCTGAACGAAAAATGTATCCCTATTATGAGTGGAATTTAAACTCTATGTGGAGAGGATAATAACACCCACCTTTATTATGATACCCCTAGCAGCACGAATATTTTCCCAATTGATGGATGGGTAGAACCGTTTTGGGATGTCGACCATGTTTCTTATCAGGAAACTCACCTTATCCGATGAGATGATTTTCACTCTCAGCACCCAGGCTCAAATTATATAATCATGGATTATCCCCATACCCCAGGAATTTACAAAGATAGACCCGCTTCTTACTGGGAAGGGCCCTCTAGTCTCTGCACTAAACCAGGATGTTTGTTTCAATTATAATAAAGTATCTAACTACCTTGTCCTAAATGAAGCAAGTACTCCTCATGCCGTAGCTGTCGGAACACTCCTTCCAACTCCTGTTCCCTGTCCAATTACCTGGCAACGAAATCATAATTCCCCTTTTAAATGTTCAGTTTCTCCTGCCTCCTGTGCAGAATGGAAGAATCCAAAGGCTATATCAAGAAACAAAACTCACTCATTGGCATATGCAGCTCTGAGCGTTCTTTCATTAGGAGGGTCTTACGTGAATAAGATTTCTTTTCCAAGGAATCCCATTGGATGAGCATGTTGTCAATCATGTCACAGTGTTACAGTTGGTTGACTTTTCATCTAATTAAGAACCCTTTGCCAGGAAATATCAATGGATTAACTTGTTGTAAATCATGTCACCTTATTGTATTGGTCTTTCTTGTAATGAGGCTGTACTACCTCTTTAGAAACATATAAATAATGGTAATTTTCAAATGGAATTGCACAACTTCACCACAGAACACAGAAGCTTTAACCTCTGTGTTGCTGGATAGAATTGTGTCAAGGGGCCTTAATTCAATCAACTAATGGCCCTTGCTTTTTGAACAGACCACATTCGTTGATTCTTTCGGCCGATCTCGAACCAAGAGGGGTCGTAGATCTTCAACCTCAGGATACAATGGGATCTTGATCAGTGGGCCAATGGGCTGAGGAGTGGCAAATGCAGTTTAATTTAGGTAAATGTTTGGTGCTGCATTTTGGAGAAACAAATCCGAGCAGGACTTAATAGACTTAATGGTAAGGTCCTGGGGAATGTTGCTGAACAAAGTGACCTTGGACTGTAGGGTCATAGTTCCTTCAAAGTAAAATCACAGGTCATTACATAGTGAAGAAAATGTTTGGTGCACTTTCCTTTATTGGCCAGTGCACTGAGTACACGATTTGGGATGTCATGTTGCAGCTGTACAGGACATTGGTGCGGCCACTTTTGGAATATTGCGGGCACTTCTGGTCACCTTCTTGTCTGAAGGATGTTGTAAAACATGAAAGGGTTCAGAAAAGACTTCCAAGGATGTTGCCAGGGTTGAAGGATCTGAGCTATAGGGAGAGGCTGAGGGGATGACCTCCTAGAGGTTTATAAAATCATGAGTGGCATGGACAGGATAAATAGACAAAGTCTTTTTCATAGGGTTGGGGGAGTACAGACCTAGCGGGCATAGATTTAGGGTGAGAGGGGTAAGTTATATAAGGAACCTAAGGGGCAACTTTTCCACACACGGTGGTGGGTACATGGAATGAGCTGCCAGAGGAAATGGTGGAGGCTGGTACAATGACAACATTTAAAGGGTATCTGGAAGGGTCTATGAATAGGAAGGGTTTGGAGGGATAAGGACCAAGTGGTGGCAAATGGGACTAGATTAGGTTGGGATATCGGGTCAGCATGGACGTGTTGGAGCGAAGGGTCTGTTTCCGTGCTGCACGTCTGTGACTCTGACTCTTGAAAAGCTGCTCCGTCTACAAATGTCGGGCATTTGCAGGAATTGCTGTTTCTCTGAGCGCTACACTTATTATTGCAACCTGTAATTTTACCTCCAATTTGGGCAGCTAATACGTAGAGCCGAAGCAATGAAACTAATTGCAGTTGTGTAACATTTGATATAATTTACAGCACTTCAGAGCTCCCAATGGGAGAAAGAATGCCTGAAATGTGAGCAGGAGGTGAACGCAAACACAGACGGAGCTCTCTCATTACTGAATAATCTACTTCGAAACAACTTCGATATTTTGGTATTTGAATGCGAGTCACTGTTTCTGTGTAACTGCAGGAACAGGAACGGGCCATTTAACCCTTTGATCCTGCTCCCTCTCTCTGCACATTCATGGCCATTGAAACAGTTACAAAGCCCTCGAGAATGAGGCTGGGGAAATAATAGTGGGGAACATAGAGGATGTAGGGCAGTGTAGCACAAGAGCAGGCCCTTCGGCCCACCGTGTCTGTGCTGACCGTGATGCCATTCTAAACTAATCCCCTCTGCCTGCACATGGTCCATATCCCTCTATTCCCTGCCTGTTTACGTGTCTGTCCAAATGTCCCTTAAACTCTGTGACTGTATCTCCTCCCATCTCCCCTGGCAATGTGTTCCAGGCACCTCCCACCCTCTGTGGAATAAAACTTTCCTCGCACATCTGCTTTAAACGTTCCCCCTCTCACCTTAACCCTGCGCCTCCTGGTGTTTGAAATTGGAGTTGAATAACTGAATGACTGGATGACTAATGCTGAATGATGAAAGAGATTGTGGGGTTGGTAAAGAAAAAGAAGGAACCAGATGTCAGGCTTGGACAGGAAGATCGAGTGAATCCTTAGAAGAGTATAAACGTAGTCGGAGTATACTTAAGAGGGAAATCAGGAGGCCAAAAACGGGACAAGATAGAGTTAAGGAGAATCCAAAGGCCTTTTACAAATACATTAAGGACAAAAGGGTAACTAAGGAGACAATAGGGCCCCTCAAAGATCAGCAGGGCAACATTTGTATGGAGCTGAAGGAGATGGTGGAGATACAAAATAAGCATTTTGCATCAGTGTTTACTGTGGAAAAGGACATGGAAGACATAGAATGCAGGGAAATAGATGGTGACATCTTGAAAAATGTCCATATTAAAGAATAGGAAATGCTGGCTGTCGTGAAATGCATAAAAGTGGATACATTCCCAGGACCTGATCAGGTGTACCCTCGAATTCTGTGGGAAGTTAGAGAAGTGATTGCTGGGCCTCTTGCTGAGATATCTGTATCATCGATAGTCACAGGTGAGGTGTCGAAAAACTGGAACTTGGCTAACATGGTACCGTTGTTTGAGAAGAGTGGTAAGGTCAAGCCCAGGGAGCTACAGACCAGTGAGCCTGACTTCGGTGGTGGGCAAGTTGTTGCAGGGAATCGTGAGGGACAGGATGTACATGTATTTGGAAAGGCAAGGACTGATTAGGGACAGTCAACAGGGCTTTGTGTGTGGGAAATCATGTCTCACAAACTTGATTGAGTTTTTTGAAAAAGTAACAAAGAAAATTGATGAGGGCAGAGCAGTAGATGTGATCTATATGGACTTCAGTAAGGCATTCGACAAGGTTCCCCATGGGAGGCTGGTTAGCAAGGTTAGATCTCATGGAAAACAGAGAGAACGAGCCATTTGGATACAGAACTGGCTCAAAGGTAGAAGACAGAAGGTGGTAATGGAGGGTTGGTTTTCAGATTGGAGACCTGGTGATCACTGGAGTGCTACAAGGATCAGTGCTGGGTCCACTACTTTTCATCATTTATGTAAATGATTTGGATGAAAGCTGCAGAGGTATAGTTAGTAAGTTTGCAGATGTCACAAAAATTGGACAGCGAAGAAGGTTACCTCAGATTACAACAGGATCTGGACCAGATGAGCCAATGGGCTGAGGAGTGGCAGATGGAGTTTAATTTAGATAAATGTAAGGTGCTGCATTTTGGGAAAGCAAATCTTAGCAGGACTTATACGCTTAATGGGGAGGTCCGAGGGAGTGGTGCTGAACAAAGAGACCTTGGAGTGCAGGTGTATAGCGCCTTGAAATTGGACTTGCTGTAGATAGGATAGTGAAGGCGGCGTTTGGTATGCTTTCCTTTATTGGTCAGAATATTGAGTACAGGAGTTGGGAGGTCATGTTACAGCTGTACAGGACATTCGTGAGGCCACTGTTGGAATATTGCATGCAATCCTGGTTTCCTTCCTATCGGAAAGATGTTGTGAAACTTGAAAGGGTTCAGAAAAGATTTACAAGGATGGTGCCAGTGTCGAAGGATTTGAGCTATAGGGAAAGGTTGAATAGGCTGGGGCTGTTTTCCCTGGAGCATCGGAGGCTGAGGGGTGACCTTATAGAGATTTATAAAATCATGATGGGCATGGATAGGATAAATAGACAAAGTCTTTTCCCTGGGGTGGGGGTCTCCAGAACTAGAGGGCATAGGTTTAGGTGAGACGGGAAAGGTATAAAAGAGACCTAAGGGGCAACCTTTTTCCCACAGAGGGTGGTCCGTGTGTGGAATGAGCTGCCAGAGGAAGTGGTGCAGGCTGGTACAATTGCAACATTTAAAAGGCGTCTGGATGGATTTATAAATAGGAAGGATTTGGAGGGATATGGGCCGGGTGCTGGCAGGTGGGACTAGATTGGGTTGGGATATCTGGTCGGGATGGACGGGTTGGACCAAAAAATCTGTTTCCACAGGGATGTCCTCAACTGGGACCTTGGGTTCATGTCACACGACAGGTGACCCCTCTGCACTACACATTGGGTGGAACTGAGAAATAAGAAAGGGATGACCACCTTATTGGGATTGTATTATAGACCCCATAATAGTTAGAGGGAAATTGAGAAACTAACTTGTAAGGAGATCTCAGCTATCTGTAAGAATAATAGGGTAGTTATGGTAGGGGATTTTAACTTTCCAAACATCGACTGGGGCTGCCATAGTGTTAAAAGGTTTAGATGGAGAGGAATTTCTTAATTGCGTACAAGACAATTTTCTGATTCAGTATGTGGATGTACCTACTAGGGAAGGTGCAAAACGTGACCTACTCTTGGGAAATAAGGCAGGGCAGGTGACTGAGTGTCGGTGGGGGAGCACTTTGGGGACAGCGACCATAATTCTATTCGTTTTAAAATAGTGATGGAAAAGGATAGACCAGATCTAAAAGTTGAAGTTCTAAATTGGAGAAAGGCCAATTTTGAAGGTATTAGGCAAGAACTTTCAAAAGCTGATTGGGGGCAGATGTTCGCAGGTAAAGGGACGGCTGGAAAATGGGAAGCCTTCAGAAATGAGATAACAAGAATCCAGAGAAAGTACATTCCTGTCAGGGTGAAAGGGAAGGCTGGTAGGTATAGGGAATGCTGGATGACTAAAGAAATTGAGGGTTTAGTTAAGAAAAAGAAAGAAGCATATGTCAGGTACAGACAGGATAGATCGAGTGAATCCTTAGAAGAGTATAAAGGAAGTAGGAGTATACTTAAGAGGGAAATCAGGAGGGCAAAAAGGGGACATGAGATAGCTTTGGCAAATAGAATTAAGGAGAATCCAAAGGGTTTTTACAAATATATTAAAGACAAAAGGGTAACTAGGGAGAGAATAGGGCCCCTCAAAGATCAGCAAGGTGGCCTTTGTGTGGAGACACAGAAAATGGGGGAGATACGAAATGAATATTTTGCATCAGTATTTACTGTGGACAAGGATATGGAAGATATAGACTGTAGGGAAATAGATGGTGACATCTTGCAAAATGTCCAGATTACAGAGGATGAAGTGCTGGATGTCTTGAAATGGTTAAAGGTGGATAAATCCCCAGGACCTGATCAGGTGTACCCGAGAACTCTGTGGGAAGCTAGAGAAGTGATTGCTGGGCCTCTTACTGAAGTGGGTGAGGGTGGGGTCAGAGGGAGGATGTGCACTGACTGACTGGCCTTTTGACTGTGTGTCTCTTCATGCACAGCAAGATCCCAGGCTTCCCCCAGCCAACCTGCTCAGTGAGAAAGGGGCTTTATCTCTCCCACCCCCACCCACCGTTTGGACAACAATGGGAGACACAGAGAACAGCAAGATCCCACGGTGTTAACAGCATGTACCGCACCAAGTGGTACTGAGGCCAAATCTAACCCAAGGGGCAGGAACAGCAAGACGGGGGAGGGACGGAGGGAGGGACAGATAGGGAGGTGGAGGGAGAGAAAGCAAGCAAGGTGAGGGACAGAGACAGAGGGAGGGACACAGACAGAGAGAGCGAGCCAAGGACAGAGAAAGGTCCCGGGGAGAGAGACAGACAGACAGACAGACAGAGGACAGAGCTGCTGAGAGAGAGAGAGAGAGAGAGAGAGACGGAGAGACACAGTGTGAAACCAGGGAAAGAGAGAGAGAGAGAGAGAGAAACACCGAGGCAGAGCCAGCAAAGGACAGAGAAAGATCCCACGGAATGAACTTCCCGGGAGAGAAACAGAGGGCAGACCAGAGAGAGTGTAAAACCCAGGGAGAGAACAGGACAGAGAGAGAGAACAAAACACCCAGGGGAAAGACATAAGGACAGAGGGTGAGAGAGAGAAAAGGGCAGACACAGGGAGGGAGGGAGAGAAAGTAAAAGTCAGGGAGAGAAAGAGGGAGAGAAATCCCAAGGAGAGACAGACAGCCAGAGAGAGAGACAGAGAGAGAGAAAAATCCAGGGAGAGAGAGAAATCGAGGGAGAGAAAGAACAGCCACAGAGAGAGAGAGAGAGAGAGATACAACAGACAGCTAATGAGAGACGGGGAGGGGGTGATGGTATTAAACAGATAGAATGATCCTCAGGCAGGAACAGCAAGATCCCACAGGGCTGACAGGGAGAGGTGGGGGTGGGGAGGGAGAGGTGCAGATTGAACATTTCAACAGTTCCTGGGAACAAGGGAGGGCCCAGAGATCTGTAGGAGGGGAATGTACAGGGGAATGTGAACAGGGTGGAGTTGGGAAGGATGGGGATTAAAGGAATGTTGTGGGATAGACAGAGAGAGAGTTGGGAACACAGAGGTAGAGATGGGAGCTGGAGTGAGAGAGGGAGGCAGTGACATCTGTGGGATCAGACTGTGCAGCAGCTCCCTCTCCATCTTTTTGCCCCTTTGCCCAGCCCAGAACTCGGCCCAGAGACGGCCTGAACTCCGCAATTCCTTTCCCCGATGTGTGTGTGTGTGTGTGTGTGTGTGTGTGTGTGTCTGTGGGTGTGGGTGTGTGTGTCTGTGGGTGTGTGGGTGTGTGTGTGTCTGTGTGTGTGTGTGTGTCTGTGGGTGTGTGTATGTCTGTGGGTGTGTGTGTTTGTGTGTGTGTGAGTGACTCTGTGTGTGTGTGTGTGAGTGTCTGCGTGTGTGTGTCTGTGGGTGTGTGTATGTCTGTGTGTGTGTGTGTGTGTGTGACAGTGTGTGTGTGTCTGTGAGTGTCTGTGTGTGTCTGTGTGTGTGTGTCTGTGTATGTCTGTGTGTGTGTGTCTGTGTGTGTGTAAATGAACGACAAGAAGACGGGACAGTTTGAGTATTCTCTCTCTCTCTCTCTCTCTCTCGCTGTCTCTCTCACTCTCTCGCTGTCTCACTCTCTCTCTCTCTCTCTCTTGCTGTCTCACTCTCTCTCTCTCTCTCTCTCTCTCTCTGGTTCTGGCTCTGGGCTGATGATTCCTCGGGGCAGAAATGAATTGATTCCCTCTGTCTCTGCACCGTCCCGAGTTTCAGCTCCTGGATCCAAACCCCTCCTCGGGGCGGGGGGAACAGACTGAGAAAGGAGCTAAAAATCGATTTGAAATAAAATACATCAGTGACACCAAAAGCACAGCAAGATCCCACTGCTCTCTGCCTTCCCCAGTCTCCCACTTTACCCTGATTTGGAGATGCTGGTGTTGGACTGGGGTGTACAAGGTTAAAAATCACACAACACCAGGTTATAGTCCAACAGGTTTAATTGGAAGCACTAGCTTTCGGAGCGCTGCTCCTTCATCAGGTGGTTGTGGAGTACACAATTGTAAACACAGAATTTATAGCAAAAGTTTACAGTGTGATGTGACTGAAATTACTCATTGAAAAATACCTCGATTGTTTAAGTCTCCCATCTGTGAGAATGACCGTGGTCGTTTCACTTGTTTCACATGTAAATCACAAAATTGTTTTAAAAGTTACATTTTCAGGTTAACTGGAACAATTGCTATCAGCCCAGATAAGATGTTAAGATGTTGAAGGTGTTCGCCCTCTGTGTTCCCTGTCTGTGCCACAATGTTTAGACTAATTCTAATCTAAAAAGTGACTTAACCAGTTTTCCTAAACTGAGCCAGGAAGGGACTGAAGGGTATTTGGATTTCCAAATGGCACCAGATCAGGACAGGCTTAGATTGTGAAACAGATTTGACACAGATTGATTGGAAAGTAAATTGTGAAGAGGAGGTACGGGGTTTTTCAACTTCAGAGACAAAGCCCAGCAATGAAGCTGAAGTACAAAGGGATCTGGGAGTGCTCGCCCAGGATTCTCTAACGGTCAACTGGAAGGTGGAGTCCGTGATTAAGGAAGTGAATGTAATGTTGTCATTTATCTCAGGAGGGTTGGAATGTAAAAGCAGCTTCTGAGATTTCATAAAGCTCTAGTTAGGTCCCATTTAGAATACTGTGTCCAATTTTGGGCCCCACCCCTCAGGAAGGACACACTGGCACTGGAACGTGTCCAGTGGAGATTCACACGGATGATCCCAGGAATGGTAGGCCGAACACACGATGAACGGCTGAGGATCATGGGATTGTATTCATTAGAGTTTTGAATGTTGAGAGGAGATCGAAGAGAAACTTACAAGATAATGCATGGCTTAGAACGGGTGGACACTGGGAAGCTGTTTCCGTTCGGAGGGGAGACTAGGACCCATGGGCACAGCCTTTAGAATTACAGGGGGTCAATTTAGAACGGAAATGAGGAGACTTTTCTTCAGCCAGAGAGTGGTGAGCCTGTGGAATTCATTGCCATGGAGTGCAGTGGAGGCTGGAACATCTCTCCAAGGCAGAGATTGATAAATTCTTGATCTCTCAAGGAATGAAGGGCTATGGGGAGAGTGCGGGTCAGTGGAGTTGAAATGCCCATCAGCCATGATTAAATGGCGGAGTGCCCTCAATGGGCCGAATGGCCTTACTTCCACCACTATGTCTTCTGGTCTTAATTGAACAGGCTGGTGCAGTTAGGAGGACAAATAATGCAGGAGCAGATCTTACCAGGGATTGGAGGAAGAGAGTGAGGAAAAGGCATCAGGTTATTACAGCCTGCAGTGAAACTTGACCAGGGACCAATTCTGTTTTGCTGCAAACAGTTCCAAACGTGTCTGAGCCTGGAGCTCCCTCCAATCTGAAAGCCGCATTAACCTCTGCCCTGTATTCTGTCTCTGAGCCGATGGTGTATCCGTTCTGTCACTGACCCTTTAGTCCCACAGGCATCAATGTTTCTCTCGGTCCCAATTGGAGACCTTCTCTCATCCAGGGGAAGGAATTAGACCCTGAGCATTCCACTGACACTGCCTCCCATCAATCTTCATGGGATCCCCATGGCAGAGGGTAAAGAGCAAGGAAGGCCTTGCTGTGAGGGTTTTACTGAGACACCATCAGGAATCCTGGGGACCATGTCCCTCCCCAGACCGAGTGTAAACAGCCTCTGCAAACACACATCCCATTCTCAAGATGGAGCAATGTCTGACTGAAAACAGAGACTGTGGTGCTTCCCTGATACAGTCCCAGAGAGTTCTCAGGGTGAGATGTTCTGGAGGACATTGAACTGAAACAGAGAAACCAGGAGCAGGAGGAGGCCATTCAGCCCCTCTGACCCTGCTCTCCCATTCAGTACGATGACGGCTGATCCTCTATCTCGACGCCACTTTCTCTCCATACTCCGTGATGTCTTTAATCTGGAAAAGGATCATCAGGCTCCTTCCTGAATATATCCAGGGAGTTATCCTCCACACTTTCACACATTCAGACCCAGGGAGGTTTTGTCCCTGAGGGAGGGCAGGTTCAGATCTGCAGGAAGAATAGAAAAAGCAGAACGCTTCTGTCTAAAGTGGTGAGAACACCTGAAATTAATGTCGAGGGGGTTCAGCTGATCTTGTACACATATAGAGTTCACCCAATGATAGTGTCAGGAAATAGGAGGACAAACATTATTTCAATGTAAGGGGTCTAACAGGGAAGGTGGATGAACTCAGGGCATGGTTAGAAACATGGGGCTGGGATATCACAGTGATTACAGAGACATGGTTCAGGGATGGACAGGACTGGCAGCTTAATGTTCCCTGACACCAATCCAATAGGGCAGGATAGGAAGGTGGGGCAAGACAGGGGAGGGAATGGCATTGTTGATCAGGGATAATATCACGTCTGTACCTGGGCAGGATATTCCTGAGAATACATGGAATGAAGTTATTTGGGTGGAACTGAGAAATGAGAAATGGATGATCACCTTATTGGGATTGTATTATAGACTGCAGGTGAAAGTGAGGACTGAAGGTGGTGGAAATCAGAGTCGAGAGTGTGGTGCTGGAAAAGCACAGCAGGTCAGGCAGCATCCAAGGAGCAGGAGAATCGACGTTTCGGACATTTCACTTTCCTGATGAATGGATTACGCCTGAAAAGGCAATTCTCCTGCCCTTTGGATGCTGACAGACCGGCTGAGCTTTTCCAGCACCACACTCATGTACTATACCCTTATTCAGCAGGAAATTGAAGTGTCTATTTGTTTTAAAAGAGGGATATTTTGCAGATAAAGGGATGGCTGGAAAATGGAAGCCTTCGAAAATGAGGCAACGAGAGTCCAGGGAGAATATGTTGCTGTTAGGGGGAATGGTGAGGAAAGGTAAGGTATAGGGAAAGCTGGATGACGAGAGAAATTGAGGTTTTGGTTTAGAAAAGAAACACATGTCAGGGATAGATAGCAAAAATCGAGTTAATCCTTGGAAGAGTATAATGGCAGCAGGAGGATCCTTAAGAGGGAAATCAGGAGGGCAAAAAGGGGACATGAGATAGATTTGGCAAATAGGGTTAAGGAGAATTCCCAAGGGATTGTATCAATACATTAATGACAAAAGGGTAACTAGGGAGACAATAGGGCTCCTCAAAGATCAGCAGGGCAGCCGATGAGTGGTACTGCAGGAGATGGGGGTAGATATTAAATGAGTATTTTGCATCAATGTTTACTGTGTTTTCAGAGTGGAGGCCTGTGACCAGTGGTGTGCCACAAGGATCAGTGCTGGGTCCACTGCTTTTTATCACTTATATAAATGGTTTGGGTGTGAATGCAGGAGGTATAGTTAGTAAGTTTGCAGATGACACCAGAATTGGAGGTGTAGTAGACAGCGAAGAAGGTTAGCCCAGAGTACAACGGGATCTTGGTCAGAGGGGCCGATGGGTCAAGGAGTGGCAGGTGGAGTTTAATTTAGATCAATGTGAGGTGCTGCATTTGGAAAGGCAAATCAAGGTGTTATACACTTAATGGTAAGGTCGAGGGGTGTGTTGCTGAACCAAGAGACCTTGGCATACAGCTTTATAGCTCCTGGAAAGTGGAGTCACAAACAGATAGGATAGTGAAGAAGGCATTTGGTATGCTGTCCATTATTGATCAGAGTATTGAGTATTGGGGTTGGGAGGTCACGTTGCGGCTGTACAGGACAGGGGTTCGGTCACTTTTGGAATATTGTGTGCAATTCTGGATGATGTCACGGTCAGAAATGTGAAGGACAGGCATTTCCCAAGCAGAGACACAGAGTTCAACTCAGTTTAAACTGTCTCCATCAAACGTATCCCACACCCAGACACAGACTCTCGACTGTGCTACAACAGGGTCGGTATATCACTGGCTCTGTATTCTCAACTGGAACCGTACTCTTCCACAAATTCAGCACCGAGTTCTTTGTTTGATTCTCTCTGTTCTGCTGTCATTCTCTGATGGATTCCTGGATCTGAATGTCCTCATGAACAGACGTTCTAATTCCACGGGCCATGTCCTGCTCCTGAACACAGCGTCTGATTTCATTGCGGTGTGTGATAGAGGAGCCCCTTGGTGTCAGGGGGAGGTCAGTCTCTCTCGGGTACAATCTCACTATCGCTCTCTTGCGCACAATCTCTCTTTCTCTATCTCTCTCTGTCTATCTCTTTCCCCATCTCTCATAAATGATCTTGCTTTCATTCTTGTGTCTAAACGAACCAAGCGACATGAGGGGGAGGATGGGATTAGAGAATTGCGCTCGATGATCACACTCACTCTATCACAGTCTCTCCTGCACCTACTCTCACACATGCAGGTGACTCTGTGTGTGTGCACGAGTGTCAGTGTCACTCGGGTCCTGTATTATTGGGTAATTAAAACTTTTCATCTGGTACTTATTATGACATGAAACATGACTTTCTGGATCCGTGTATACGGATCACAGAAAGCTAATGCGATGATGTCACCAAATATTTGGAGAACACCTTATGATTTGACAGTTAATCCCAAGGGATGGGAGATGGGAAATGAGGAAGCCTTCCTGGGATGGAACAGGGATCATGGACACCATGAACCAACTCAAAAAGGCTAACAGTTGGATGTGGCAGTTTGCAGATCCTCTGGGATTGGAGAGACTAACAGACAGAGACACATGCACTGACCAAAGGATAGGGTTTGTGAGAAGGATATTTCGATGCAGAGATGGTAAGTGAGTCAGTAAAACATTGTCCGATTCTGAAATCTAATCATGAAGTTTGAGGTGGTTTATATAAAGAATAACAGGTATGTGGGAGTGAGTTACAGACTGGAATCTAATGAAGGGGTTCGAGGTGGTTTATATCTGGTAGAACAGCTACCTGGGAGTGAGCTACAGACTGGAATCTAATGAAGGGGTTCGAGGTGGTTTATATCTGGTAGAACAGCTACCTGGGAGTGAGCTACAGACTGGAATCTAATGCAGGGGTTTGAGAGGATTAATATATGAATGACAGATACCTGGGAGTGAGTTACAGACTGGAATCTATTGAAGGGGTTCGAGGTGGTTTATATCTGGTAGAACAGCTACCTGGGAGTGAGCTACAGACTGGAATTTAACATGGCCAATCCGCCCTGACGTGCACATCTTTGGACTGTGGGAGGAAATTGGAGCCTTTTCTGCAAACACCTGCAGTTTGTCTCTATTTGATGTTTAAACTTCCTGCACAATTCCCATGTGTCAGGAGGTCTCTGCTGGTGAATGCACCAGTTACAGACTGGAATCTAATCGAGGAGTTTGGGGTAGTTTATATATTGTATAACAGGTACCTGGGAGTGAGTTACAGATGTAATCTAATCAAGGGGTTTGAGGTGGTTTCCACATGGAATAACAGGTACCTGGGAGTGAGTTAGCGACTGGAATCTAATCGAGGAGTTTGGGGTGGGTTATATCTGGTATAACAGGTACCTGGGAGTGAGTTAGCGACTGGAATCTAATCGAGGAGTTTGGGGTGGGTTATATCTGGTATAACAGGTACCTGGGAGTGAGTTAGCGACTGGAATCTATTCGAGGAGTTTGGGGTGGGTTATATCTGGTGTAACAGGTACCTGGGAGTGAGTTACTGACTGGAATCTAATCAATGGGATTGAAGTGGTAGACAATCTGTGACTGTGTGGAGTTTGCATATTCTCCCCGTGTCTGTGTGGGTTTTCTCCAGGTGCTCTGGTTTCCTCCCACAATCCAAAGATGTGCAAGTTAGGGTGGATTAGCCAAGGTAAATTGCCCCACACTGTCCAGGATGGGCAGGTTAGGGTGGATTAGCCATGCTAAATTGCCCCACAGTGTCCAGGATGTGCAGGTTAGGGTGGATTGGCCATGCTAAGTTGCCCCATATCTCCTGGGATGTGCAGATTCAGGTGGATTAGCCATGGCAGACGTTGGGGATATGATTGGGAGGTGGTGTGCTCTTTGCAGGGTTGGCACAGAGCTGATGGGCCAAATGTCCTCGATCTGCATTGTAGGGATTCAATGAACAAATCTGTCAGGGGGTAGGGCAGGAGGCTGATAGCTGAGTGAGTTGGTCTGTGTGGAGGCTGTTGGGGGTGATTTGGGGGTAAGGTCAAGGCCAGTTGGGTGGCTGAGCTGAGAGGTAGGTGAGGGGATGGGTGGATGGAGTGACAGGTAGGTGAGGTGCTCAGTGGACAGTCAGGCTGGGAGGCTTAGTTCCGACTGGGGCTGGTCAGGTCCGTCTGGAGTGAGTCAGTTAGGTTGTGGGGCTAGTCACCTCTCACAGGGGAGGTGGTTGTGTCATACCATCATGGTTAGATTTGGAGGGGTGCAGTCTGGGCTCCTCCAGGTACCAGGGAGGTTGAGCTGCAGTGTCAGGTGACAAGTGGAGGGTGTTGGGGGTGGGGGCTGGAATGACTGTGTGGTCAAGGAGAATGTTGGGGCTGGAGTGTTCAGTGTGAGTGATCAGAGTGTCAGCCATGAAACAATAGTCAGACAAGCTTATTTTTATTCCCTAGTTATAGCTATCCAGCTGAACCCTCTGTTACTTGTCAATGTCTCTGACTATCCTTCAGAGCCCTTTCTGCAAACACCTGCAGTTTGTGTCTATTTGATGTTTAAACTTCCTGCACAATTCCCATGTGTCAGGAGGTCTGCGCTGGTGAATGCACCCTTCTTTGGCGATGTCACAACAACATCTCTCACCATGAGTCAGATGCCTGACCATCCATAGACCCGGAAATTCAGGCCAGTGCAATTCTGAGCGAATCCAGCTCCTCTTTTACTGAGAAAGCAGTGTGGTGGCTGGATTGCTGTGCAGACTGATGCCAACAACACCTGTTTCAATCCCTGTCCCAACTGTGCCAGTTTAGGCAGGTCTGACTCCCAGTCTTGACCCAGACACTGATGTGGGGTGGGGCTAATTATTTCTGATTGTTTCCCCTCGCTCAGATAGAGAGACAGCTATGGTCCATTCAAGGGGCAACACCTCCTTCCTTGTTAACCAACAAACCCCCCGGTTCATTTGACAATATGAGTGCAAACAAAAACAAAAAGAACAAATTAAGAAATTATTGTAAACCATTTGAGGTAAGGTCAAGACTTCATCAAAGTATGAACAACAGGATGATATTCGTGATCATTGATGCTTTATTAAGAGAATGGAAGAACAAGTTGAAGCAAGAAAAGCAACGTTCAGACTGACATTAACAGAACGACATTTGCTGTGGAGATTTTGAATTAAACTCTTCAGATACAACAGGGACAGGTGGGACTTGAACTGAGCTGCTTTCCCTGAGTCTATCCATTTCAGTATCTGTGGACATTTCACCGCACAGCTGAGGCACTCGTGCCCACTCCCTGGTATGTCAATGTGAACAGGGTTCACCTGCCCACTATCACAGTGATGTCACCCAGCCCCTGCAGGTCTGTCCATCTCATTGTGGCTTTAAGTTGCTACAAGCCGGTTTATAAGGCATAACAGTATTACTGAAGGTTCTGCCATCCAGATCAATACACAGTCGAAGCCAGAATACACCCCACACCCTTATAGATTGCATTAATACATGAAGAATATAATTGCTAGATTAAGACAGTTGCACAGCCAATTAAGAGTTAGAAACCAATACAGCTTTGTATTGCTCCTTCCAAGAGTCTAGCTGTCCCAACCCAGCAATGGTTACTGGCTGGAACAGACTCGACTCCAACCTCTTCAATCTGACGCATCTTCCGCACTATCACCGGATGCATCATCATCGGATGCATCGGATATATCGCTGCTTCCTGAAAGATTCAGGACAGATTGCAGATTTGAAGGTGCCACATTGGATTCCATTGCCTTCATCACGCTGCGAGCATTTGCAGCTGGTGTGTTCGTTGACATCATTGTAGTTGAGACGTCACATAAGCACCGAAAAGGGGAGAAACAAAGAAAACACTTTGGTTAAAAAAAATCTTTGCAATGCCAGAGACAAGCTTCATTGACAGTAGAACTCCATTATCAGTTGAGGCAGTGGATGTTTTAAGTGACATGTAATTAAATTCTTCGGCACAATATACAGACTAGTTCCAAAGCCTGGACATGTTCTGCAGTGAACGTCAAATGAGGATCTGGAACTGGTTTCAGTTCTCTCACATTGTTTCTTGGTCTTTGTTCTCAAAACACTCCCTCATTTCTCAGCGAGAGTTGACTTTGAGGTTTGCACTGAATCATTCTACATTGCTGCTTGAGGAATGAATGATTAATGTGCTTTCTTGATCATGGTGTAGGATTAGACTCTGAGATTGTAATAGGGCAGGAGACTAAGACTATTAAGACTAAACTTTGGAACATCTGACCCCAGATCTCTTGAGAACTCGGGAGTTCCCCTTTTCTTTTCATTCTCCTTCCGTGGAGCTACTTGGGAACTTTTGATTTTGACAGAAAGACATTTGGGGTGGCACAGTGGCTCAGTAGTTAACACTGCGGCCTCACAGCACCAGGGACCCGGCTGTGATTCCAGACTGCAGTGATTGTCTGTGTGGAGTTTGCATGTTCTCTCCATGTCTGTGTTAACACCTCAGGTGCTCCAGTTTCCTCCTACATACCAAAGATATGAAGACTGGGTAGATTGACCATGCTAAATTGGCCACAGTGTCTAGGGAGGTGCACACTAGGTGGATTAGCCATTGGAAATGCTGGGTTACAGGGATACTGGAGCAGGGCTGGGTGTAGGTGGGATGCTCTTCGGGGAGTCAGTGTGTGACTTGATGGGCCGAATGTCGTCTTTCTGCACTGTAAGGGTTCAATGATATATCAGTGTGTAACCATTGATTGGTTAGCAAACTGATTCCAGGACGGGAATGGGTATTGGTGTCCCCATCTGAGCGTAAATAACTACTTGTTGGACACTTCAGTGTCTTTGGGGTAATTGAGGATTGAGTGCAACATCAGAGAAATCCCAATAATAAATGAAAACAGAACAGACTTACCGTGAGCAATGCACAAGCAGATAATGGTGAAAGCAAGAACCAACTTCATTGTCAAGCTTCGATGGGGTCTGTCAGAGACACAGGTCAGTCACTTCTGTCTGTTATTGAGCTGCTGCTGTCTTCCTGATCACAGCTGTCCACTCCTCACTGCAGATACTCACTTGGTGTCTGCTTTATATTGAGACAGAACCATGACTCATGATGTTACACACATCTCAACTGACCTAATTATTATTCCTGTCAAATTACTTGTGAAGTAAATCACACGATTAATCAATCTTCTGGAAACTTCCTCTGTGGTCACAGCCAATGGAATTTGGACAGGACAGGATGCCATTGTATTGGAGGCATTTTGGAGAACGTTCTCCAGATAATTCCAGAGATGAAAGGTTTGTCCTCTGAGGCGATATTGAGCAGTTAAGGCCGAGGTTCACACGAGTTTGAAAGGACCTGAAGTAATTAAGATGCAAAAGGAGACCGATAAAGTCAACGTGGAGTGGATATTTTCCCGTGTGTGGCAATCTAGGTTATAGTTTCAGGGTAAATGGCAGCAAATGTACAACAGAGATAAGGATTTACTTCTGTCAAAAGGGTTATGATTCTGTGGCATTCAGTACCCCAGAGTGCAATGAATGCTGGGACACTGAATAAATTTAAGGAGGAGATAGACACATTTTTAATTAGTAACAGGTTAAAGGGCTTTGGAGACCAGGCAGGAAAGTGGTGTTGAAGTTGAGATGAGAACAGCCACGATTGTGTTGTATGGTGGGCCAGGCTTGAGGGGCTGAATGGACTGCTCCTACTCCTATATCTTCCAACCCTGGGTGCATTCTCCTGGTCAGTGCGTTGACCAATCAGAATCGACTGGCCTGCTTCAAATTTAAACAAAAGCTTTACAGTTAACTGCTCTCTGGTCAATCCTCCAGCACATCGCCGTGACCAATCAGTGTATTTGTCACGAGCACCCTCTCCACATCTCGTCTAAATTGGTGTTCTCTTTGAGACTTGGCTTTCTTGTGATTCTGTCCTGATGAGTACGAGACCAATACCTTTGAAAGCACATTTCTTTCCTCAGTAACGTGTAGCTGAACGATTGATCGGATTTTGCTGCCTCAGTATGGGGACGCACATTCACAAAAACTGACTCAGATACAGTTTGTCAATCATACCTTGCTCAATGACCCTGCTCACGGTCAAATACCAATTTCCAGATTCCGTTAGTTAGATTCACAGTTGGTGAGCAATAATTGTGGGATTCTCAGATTCCTTTTGAAGTAATAGTCTCAATAAGTATTGAGCCCTTGATTCTGACAACACAGTTTTGGTCCCTGCACTGACAGAAGGATGTGAATGCGTTAGAAGTAGCTCAGTGAAGGCTTACTCCACTCATACCTGGAATGAGTGGGTCACCTTATGAGGATAGGCAAGGCAGGCTGGGTCTGTATCCTCTGGAGTTTAGAGCCATAGAGTTGCAGACTCTTTGGTCCAACTCATCCTTGCTGACCAGATATCCCATGGTCCTGTAGTCCCATTTTCCAGCATTTGCCCCATCTCCCTCTCAATTCTTCATATTCATGGACCTATCCAGTTGCCACTTAAATGTTGAAATGTTACCCACCTACAACACTTCCTCTGGCAGCTCGTTCCATACCTGCACCACCTTCAGCATGAAACAGTCACCCATAAAGTCCCTTTTCTATCTTTCCTCTCTCACTTTAAACCTATTCCCTCTGGTTTGGACTCCCCTGCCCTGGTATAAAGATCTTGGCCACTCACCCAATGCATGCCCCTCATGACCCCATGGAATAAGTCAACCCCCTGCCTTCAATGCTCCAGGAGAAAAAGCCACAGCCAGTTCAGCCTCTCCCAACGGTCAGAAGTGAATCATTTCAAACAGGGATCTTGATCAGATGGGCCGAAGGGCTGAGGTGCTGCATTTTGAGAAAACAAACCTGAGCAGGACTTATAGACTTCATGATAAGTTCTTGGGGAGTGTTGCTGAACAAAGAGACCTTGGAGTGCAGGTTCATAGCTCCTTGAAAATGGAGTTGCAGGTAGATAGGATGGTGAAGAAGACATTCGGTATGTTTTCCTTTATTGGTCAGAGTATTGAGTACAGAGTTGGGAGCTCTTGAATATCTCAGAGCCTGAATGGTAAATTCTCTATTAATTATTTGACACAAACATCCCACTTGGAATTTTTCATTGGCAATACCAGTGTTTATCACCCATTCCTAATTTGATGAAGGGCTGTTAAAAGTCAACTACATTGTTGTGGGACTGTAAATGTGAGGTGTTGCATTTTGCTGAGGCCAATCAGTGCAGGACCTATGCACTTAATGATAGGACCCTGCCAGTGTTGCTGAAAGAGAGACCTTGGGGTACAAGGTCATAGTTCATTGAAGATGGAGTTGCAGACAGACAGGGCGGTGAAGAAGGTGTTTGAAAGGTCAGTGCATTGAGTATAGGAGTTGTGATGTCATACTCTGACAGTACAGGACATTGCTTTGGCCATTTTTATAATACTGCCATTAATCTAGTGTCCCTGCTTTCAGAAAGATGTCATTACACTTGAAAGGATGCAGACAATACTCACAAGGATGTTGCCAGGGTTGGAGGCTTTGAGCTACAGGGAGAGGCTGAACAGGCTGGGGCTGCTTTCTTTGGAGCATCGGAGGCTGAGGGGTGACGTTAAAGTTTATAAAATCATGTGGGACATGAACTGGGTGAGGAGCCAAGATCTTTTTCCCAGGTTAGGGGAGTCCAAAACCAAATGGCAAAGCTTTAAGGTGAGAGGGGAAAGATTTGAAAGGGACTCAAGGGGTAGCTTTACCGTGTGTGTGTAGAATGAGCTGCCAGAGGGGGGGGGGGGGTTGGAGGCTGGTGCAATTGGAGCATTTAAAAGGGTGGGTCCATGAAGAGGAAGGGTTTAGAGAGATATGGTCCCAATGCTGGGAAATGGGATTACATTAAATTAGGACATCTGGTCGGGATGGAAGAGTCGCAGCAAAGGATCTGTTTCCGTGCTGTCCAACTCCATGACTGTGTGAATGGTGGTATGGTTCCAAGTCAGTGTGTTGAGTGTCTTGGAGTTGAGCTGATAGCTTATAGTTGCCAATTCTTTTGCTTCTCCTGACTGTCTCGGTCATGGGTTGGGAAGGTTTTTCCACAGGACTCTTACTTTGGTACTGCATTGCATCTTGTCCCAGTGCCGTTGCAGACATGTTAGATGGGTTCATGACCATTGTAACATCCTGTGCCTTCAGTCATTCCTTGATGTCACAGGGACTGAATCGAATTGGCTAATGGCTGATGTTCATGATGCTGGGAATCTCATTGGGGAGACCGAGATGGATCACCCACTTGGCACTTCTGGCTGAAGATATTGCAGATGCTTCAGCCTCATCTTTTGGACCTGATGGGTTGGGATCCTCCAGTCAGTGAGGTTGGAGGTTACTGACGTCCTCCAATCAATGATTTAATTGCCCACCAACAGTCACAATGGAATGTGGAACGACTGTGTAGGATTACTTATCCCTGCCTATTGCGAGTTGACCTCCTACCGTTGAGCAACCCTGTGTTGTGACATTAATAAATTAACTCCTTGTTTGGGGAATGTTTGGTGTTATTCCATGGTAGCCCTCCTACACTGCTCATTTGACCAGATTTGATAACGCCAACACAGTCAGTTCTTCTATCACGCGATGGTTCCATGAGGCATACTGCCAAGAAATGGTGGTTCGGAATTGATAAGAGTTTGATGCATCATCAATAAACATATGTAATGTTTGTATTAAGATCGAATTCACTCCACAGTTTCAAGATCAGATCATCAAAACTTGAAAAAAACACAGTAAGCATTGCAGAAACTCAGCAGGTCTGGCAGCATCTGTGGAGAGAGAAACACCATTAACACAGAATCTAATCTGATTCATCTTCACGACATCAAAAACTGACCAATTTGACAAACCTTTGAAGTTTACAAGGGATTTGGGGTTCCACAGTGTCACTACCGTCTGAAGGGAGCTGTGGCGTGGGGAAGGGCTTCACCAAGAAACCCGTGCAATCTGTCTTGACAACATCTCCTACCTGAGGCATTGTGGGGGTTGTTTATTCATGTGATTTATCTGTTACTTGTGTTTGCCTTGGGTGTCTTAAAATGCATAAAAGTGGGTAAACCCCCACGACCTGATCAGATGGGCTCGAGAACTCTCTGGGAAGGCAAGGAATTGAACCCAGGTCCCTGGTGCTGGGAACCAGCAATGCCAACCACTGAGCCACTGTGCCGCCATTTGGATGTTGTTGTGATTGCACCAGATGGGGTACAGAGGAGAATCCCCAGGATGTTGGCTGGCATGGAACAGTTCAGCGATGGAGAGAGGCTGGCTAAGTTTGGGCTGTTTTCTTTGGAGAAGGGAGGATTGAGGGGGGTCCTGATAGAGGTGTATAAGAGTATGAGGGGCACGGACAGTCTGGATACAAAGCAATAGTTCCCCTTAATCACGGGGCAATAATGGGGTGGGCCCATTTTAAGCCAAATGGCAGTGGTGTTCGAGTGGATTTGGAACATTTTCACCCAGAGGGTAGAGAGAATCTGGAATGTACTACCAGAGAGGGTATTGATCTCATAATCTTAAAAAAGCACTTGGAGGAGCCATTGAAATGTCAAGGCTCTGGGTCTAATGCAGGGAAGAGGGGCTGGTGTACACAGTGGTGTTCTACTGGGAAGGCTGATGCCGAGTAGAGTCATAGAGTCAGAGAGATGTACACCTGCCAGCACCCGGCCCATATCCCTCCAAACCCTTCTTTTTCATATACCCATCCAGATGCCTTTTAAATGTTGTAATTGTACCAGCCTCCACCACTTCCTCTGGCAGCTCATTCCACACACGTACTACCCTCTGTGGGAAAAGGTTGCCCTTTAGGTCTCTTTTAAAACTTTCCCCTCTCACCCTAAACCTATGCTTCTCTAGTTCTGGATTCCCCCACCCCAGGGAAGAGACATTGTCTATTTATCCTATCCATGCCCCTCATGATCATATAAACCTCGATCAGGTCACCCCTCAGCCTTCGATGCTCGATAGAAAACAGGCCGAGCCTATGCAGCCTCTCCTATAGCTCAAATCCCCCATCCCTGGCAACATCTTTGTGAATCTTTTCTGAATCATTGAAGGTTTCACAACATCCTTCTGATAGGAAGGAGACCAGAATTGCACGCAATATTCCAAAAGTGGTCTAACCAATGCCTGATGCAGAATACTCATTTAATATCTTCCCCCATCTCCTGCAGTTCCACACGTGGGCTCTCTTGCTGATCTTGATGGGACACTGTTCTCTCCCTCGTTATCCTTTTGTCCTTCATATAGTCATAATATCTCTTTGGATTCTCCTTAACCCTGTTTGCCACAGCTATCTCATGTCCCCTTTTTGCCCTCCTGATTTCCCTCTTAATTATGCTCCTACTGCCTTTATACTCTTTTACAATTGACTCAATCTCTGCTGTCGACCCTGGACACTTTTCCTTCTTTTTCTATACCAAAGCCTCAATTTCTCTCATCACCCATCATTCCCTACACCTCCCAGCCTTGCCTCTCACCCGAACAGGAATATGTTGTCTCTGGACTCTCAAAATCACATTTCTGAAGGCTTCTCATTTTCCAACCTTCCCTTTCCCTTTGAACATCTGTCCCCACTCAACTTTTGAATGTTCTTGCCTAATACCGTTCAATTTGGCCTTCGCCCAATTTTGAACTTCAACTCTTAGATGCGGTCTATCCTTTTCCATCACTAATTTATTTTAAAACTAACAGATTTACAGTCACTGGCCCCGAAGTACTCCCCCACTGACACCTCAGTCACCTGCCCTGCCTTATTTCCCAAGAGGAGGTCACGTTTTGTAGTTTCTCTTGTAGGTACATCCAGATGCTGAATCACAACATTTTCTTGTACACTAAACCCTGAAAACTATGGCAGTCCAGGTCTATGTTTGGAAATTACCATCCTATTTTTCTTACACATGACTGAGATCTCCTTAAAGATTTGCTTCGCAATTTCCCACTGCCTCTTGGGGTGTTCGAGAATATAATCCCAAGAAGGTCATCATCCCTTTCCTATTTCTCGGTTCCACCCAAATAACTTCCTTGGATGCATTCCCAGGAATATCCTCCCTTAGTACAGCCATAATGCTAACCCTTATCAGAAACACTGCTCCCCCTCCTCTCGCACCCCCTTTTGTATCCTTCCTACAGCATTTGTATCCTGGAACATTAAGCTGCCAGTCCTGTCTGTCCCTGAGCCACGTCTCTGTAATTGCTATGATGCCCCAGTACCATATCCCGAACCATGCCCTCAATTCATCTGCCTTCCCAATTAGGCTTCTTGCATTGAAATAAATGCAGTTTAATTTATCAATCCTACCTTGCTCTCTGTTTTTGTCCTGCCTGCCCTGACTGTTTGTCTCACTCCTTTTCCTAACTGTACCAGTCTCAGATTGATTTGGAGATGCTGGTGTTGGACTGGGGTGTACAAAGTTAAAAATCACACAACACCAGGTTATAGTCCAGTAGGTTTAATTGGAAGCACTAGCTTTCGTAGCGCTGCTCCTTCATCAGGTGGTTGTGGAGTACACAATTGTAAAACACAGAATTTATAGTTAAAGCTTACAGTGTGATGTAACTGACATTATAGATTGGAAAATATCTTGATTGTTAAGTATCTCATCTGTTGGAATGACCATGATAGTTTCACTTGGTTCATATGTAAATCACAAAACTCTTTTTAAAAGTTACATTCTCAGGTTAACTGTCACAATTGGTGTCAGGCCAGATAAGATGTTGTAGGTGTTAGCCTCCTGTGTTCTGTTGTCTGTGTCATAATGTTGCCACTGATTCTAATCTAAAACATGTGTTAACAGAGATGGATTCATACAGATTTTGATGAAAGTACAATATAACTCTGCAAATACAAATTCACCCCACAAACGTATATGTGTGTGTGTGTGTGAATGTAAAGGGATCAAAGTCTGTGTGAGGGTGCACGTGTGAGTTTGGGAGTGTGTGTGCCTGCAGGTGTGTGTGTGAGTGAGTGTCTGTGTATGTATAGGAGAGTTTGTTTGTGTGACTGAGTATGTGTATATGGGTGTGTTTATATGTGTGAGTATAGGAGTGCGTGTGTGTGTGTGTGTGTGTGTGTGTGTGTGTGTATAGATAATGTTGGTTGAGTCACATGAGTAACGTAATGATCTCCTTAGGAGTCAGACACGTGCTGCAACCGACAGGGTACCCTTCGTTGTCCAGTACTTCCCAGGAACCGAAAAACTACACCATGTTCTTCGCGACCTGCAACACATTATCAATGAGGATGAGCACCTCACCAAGACCTTCCCCACACCTCCACTTCTCACCTTTAAACAACCGCCAAACCTCAAACAGATCATTGTTTGTAGCAAATTGCCCAGCTTTCAGGACAACTCCATACCACCCTGTCATGGTCGGCACTGCAAGGCGTGTCAGAGTGTGGACATGGATACCATCATTACGCGTGGGACACCTCCCACTATGTATGTGGCAGGTACTCATGTGACTCAGCCAATGTTGTCTATCTTATACACTGCAGGCAGGGATGCCCCGAGGCATGGTACATTGGGGAGACCGAGCAGAGGCTACGGCAACGAATCAATGGGCACCGCCCAACAATCAACAGACAGGAGTGTTCCCTCGCAGTTGGAGAACATTTGACCTCGGACCTTCGGGTGACCATCCTCCAAGGCGGACTTCGGGACAGGCAGCAGCGAAAAGTGGTCGAGCAGATGTGAAAGCGAAGTTCGGTTCCCACAGGGAGGGCCTCAACGGGGACCTTGGGTTCATGTCACATTACAGGTGACCACCATTGCACTATACGCACACACACACACACACACACACACACAAACCCACGTGCACATATACACATATATGTTTGTGGGGTGAATTTGTATTTGCTGAGTTACATTGTACTTCGCTCAAAAACTGCATGAATCCATTTTAGACTCTGTTCACTCATTTTTTAGATTAGAATCAGTCTAAATATTATGGCACAGACAACAGAACACAGGAGGCTAACACCTACAACATCTTATCTGGCCTGACACCAATTGTTACTGTTAACCTGATAATGTAACTTTTATAAAGAGTTTTGTGATTTACTTATGAAACAAGTGAAACTATCATGGTCATTCCAACAGATGAGAGAATTAACAATCAAGCTATTTTCCAATGTATAATGTCAGTTACATCACAGTGTAATCTTTTGCTATAAATTCTGTGTTTACAACTGTGTACTCCACAACCACCTGATGAAGGAGCAGCGCTCCGAAAGTTAGTGCTTCCAAATAAACCTGTTGGACTATAACCTGGTGTTGTGTGAGTTGTAACTCAGTCTCAGAGTGATCTCTTTCCTCACTAATCCCCTGGATCCTCCCCAAAACTACTCGTTTCAACCCTCCTGAGCAGCTCTCACAAATCTCCCTGCTCCTACATTAGTCCCCGAGAAGACAAAATCTTTGAGATTACTTTGTTAAGTAAAGTTTAATTAACTTATTACAAAGAAAACTTACTTGAGAGAACAGATGTTAGTGACACTGTGGATCCCAAATCCCTTGTAATCTTCACAAGGCTGACAAATTGGACATTTTTGATGTTGTGAAGATGAGTTACATTAGACTCAATGTTAACGGTGTTTCTCTCTCCACACATGCTGCCAGACCTGCTGAGTTTCTGTAATGTTTATTGTGTTTGTTTCAAGTTTTGATGATTTTATCTTGAAACTGTGGAGAGATTTTGATATTAATATGAACATCACACATCTATATCGCTGGTGCATAAAACTCTTATCAATTCCTTACCACCATTTCTTCAGATTGTTTGTTCTTTTTGTCCAGAATTCCAATTGTTTTTTTTTAACCTCGAATCCCTCAGGAGCCAATTGCAGGTCATTCTGTGATAATGTGTGTTTCATCAACATGAATTTGCTGTAACACGATTGAAGAATTGGGGACACTTTTGACAATGTGAACTTTTAAAATGTGTGTTGGCTGCAACATGATTGGCCCCAACACGTTAAGTGCTGTTCCTGAAGCGTGATTTTACTGTAACATGGAGTTGCACATGAATGGAGTGCAAGTTTATAGCTCCTTGAAAGTGGAGTCACAGGTAGATAGGATAGTGAAGAAGGCGCTTGGTATGCTTTCCTTTACTGGTCACAGCATCAAGTGTAGGAGTTGGGAGGTCATGTTGCGGCTGTACAGGACATTGGTTCGGCCACTTTAGGAATATTGTGTGCAATTCTGGTCTCCCTCCTATCGGAAGGATGTTGTGAATCTTGAAAGGAGTCAGAAAGGATTTACAGGGATGTTGTCAGGGTTGGATGATTTGAGCTATAGGGAGAGACTGAATAGGCTGGGGCTGTTTTCCCTGGAGCATCAGAGGCTGGGGAAGATCTTATAGAGTTTTGTAAAACCATGAGAGTCATGGATAGGATAACAGACAAAGTCTTTTCCCTGTGGTGGGGGAGCTCGAAACTAGAGGGCATAGGTTCAGGATAAGTGGGGAAAGATTTAAAAGGGACCTCAGGAGCAACTTTTTTTACGTAGAGTGTGGTGTGTGCTTGGAATGAGCTGCCAAAGGCAGTGGTGGAGGCTGGTACAATCACAGCTTTTAAAAGGCATCTGGATGGCTACATCAATAGGAAGGGTTTAGTGGGATAAGGGCCAGGCACTGGCAAATGGGACTAGGTTAGGTAGAATATCTGGTTGACATGGACGAGTTGGAGCGAAGGGTCTGATTCTGTGCTGTACATCTCTATGACGAATGCAATCATCATGTTACAGAAGAACTGGTTGTGTTGGTGTTATCAAATCAGGTAAAATGTGAAGTGTAGGAGGGCTACCACAGAGAAATACCAAACATACTCAAAACAAGGAGTTAATTTACTAATGTCACAACAAAGGGTTGATCGACTGGGAAATCAACTTGCAATAGGCAGGGATAAATAATCCGACACAGTCATTCCACATTGGGTTGTGAGGGGTGGGGGACAATTAAATCATTAACTGGGGGAGGTCCCACACTAGGGTCTCAAAGCCTGACTGTAGCCCCCTCCTGACACGCACTGGGCTGGGAAGAGAGGGGGATACTTGCTGAGGATCTGTCAGGATTTTCCTACTGTATGTATAGTCCCCAGAACCAAACTCTCTGTCTCTGTCCCTCGCTGTCTCTCTCTCTCCCCCTCTTTCTCTCTCGCTCACTGTCTCTCTCTCTTTTGCTGTCTCTCTCTCTCTCTTTCTCTTGCTGTCTATTGCTCTCTCACTCGCTGTCTCTCTCTCTCTCTCTCTGCTGTCTCACACTCTCTCACTCTCTCTCTCGCTGTCTCACTCTGCCTCTTGCTCTCTCTCTCTCTCTCTCTCTCTCTCTCGCTGTCTCACTCCCTCTCTCTCTCTCTGGTTCTGGCTCTGGGCTGATAATTCCTCGGGGCAGAAATGATTTGATTCCCTCTGTCTCTGCACCGTCCTGAATTTCAGCTCCTGGATCTAATCCCCTCCTCGGGGCGGGGGGAACAGACTGAGAGGGAAATAAGAATCGATTTGAAATAAAATACACCAAGAGCACAGCAAGATCCCACTGCTCTCTGCCTTCCCCAGTCTCCCACTTTACCCTGCGATACTGGGTCAGTTTAATTACTGCATCATTAATGCATTGCAGAACATCAAGCAACATCGAAATACAAGGAAATCACTAAAGAGCAATTGGCCCGAGGCTAGAAACACACAGCAAGATCCCACAAGCAGCAGTGTGACCACAGATAGATCATCTGTGTTCCTGACCCTGGTTAAGGGTTCGATCCTGTCTCCATGATGACAGAAGGACCAATCCTACTGTTTGACAAATCCCAAACTATACCCCCATCTTCTCCGTTCCTCTCTCCCTCTCTCTCTCTGTTCCCCCCCCTCTCTCTCTGTCCCCCCTCTCTCTGTGTACCCCCCTCTCTCTCACTGTTCCCCCTCTCTCTCTCTATCCCTCCTCTCTCTCTGTTCCCCCTTCTCTCTCTGTTGCCCCCTCCTGTTCCTGCCCCCTCTCTCTGTTCCTCCCTCTTTCTCTCTGTTCCCCGCGCTCTCTCTGTTCCCACTCTCTCTCTGTTCCCCCCCTCTCTCTCTCTCTCTCTCTCTCTGTCTCTGTTGCCTCCCCATTCCTGCCCTCTTTCTCTGTTCCTCCCTCTCTTTCTAAGTTCCCCGCGCTCTCTCTTCCCCCCGCCTCTCTGTTCCCCCTCGCTGTGTGTCCTCCCTCTCTCTGTTCCCCCTTGCTGTGTGTCCTCCCTCTCTCTCTGTTCCCCTCTCTCTCTGTTTCCCCCTCTCTCTCTGTTCCCCCCCCTCTCTGTTCCCCTCTCTCTCTGTTCCCCTCTCTCTCTCTGTTCCCCCCCCTCTCTCTCTCTCTCTATTCCCCCCGTTCCCCCATCTCTCTCTGTTTCCCCCACTCTGTCTCTGTTCCCCCTCTCTAACTGTTCCCTCCTCTCTCTCTGACTCCCTCTCTCTATATTCCCCCATTCCCCCCTCTCTCTGTTCCCCCTCTCTCTCTCTCTCTGTCCCCCCGTCTCTCTCTCTCTGTTCCCCCTCTCTCTATTCCCCCTCTTTCTTTGTTCCCCCTCTGTTTCCCCTCTCTCTCTCTCTCTTTCCCTTCTCTCTCTCAGTTCCACCCACCTGTTGTCCTCTCTCTCTCTCTGTTTCCCACTCACTCTCTGCTCCTCCACATCTCTGTTCCTCCCTCTCTCTCTGTTCCTCCCTCTCTCTCTGTTCCCCCTCTCTCTGTTCCCCCTCTCTCTCTGTTCCCCCCTCTCTCTGTGTTCCCCCCCTCTGTTCCCCATGCTTTCTTTGTTCCCCGCGCTTTCTCTCTGTTCCCCCCTCTCTCTCTGTTCCCCGTTCTCTCTTTCTCTATTGCCCCCCCACCACTGCCCTCTCTCTCTCTCTGTTCCCCTCTCTCTCTGTTCCCCGCCTCTGTTCCTCGCTCTCTCTCTGTTCCTCTCTCTCTCTGTTCCCCCCCTCTCTGTTCCCCTCTCTCTCTGTTCCCCCCTCTCTGTTTCCCACCCCCCTCTATTCCACCATTCCCCCCCCTCTGTTCCCCCTCAGTCTCTGTTCCCCCTCGATCTCTGTTCCCCACTCTTTCTCTCTTCCCCCCCGTTCCCCCATCTCTCTCTGTTTCCCCCACTCTGTCTCTGTTCCCCCCTCTCTCTGATCCCCTCTCTCTCTATTCCCCCCATTCCCCCATCTGTGTGTGTTTCCCTCACTCTCTCTGTTCCCCCTCTCTCTCTCTATTCCCCCCGTTCCCCTCTCTCTCTCTCTCTGATCCCCCCCCCTCTGTTCCCCCTCTATGTTCCGTGCACTCTGTGTTTCCCCCTCTCTTTCTGTTCCCCCACTCTCTGTCCCCCCTCTCTCTCTCTGTCCCCCCATCTCTCTCTCTCTCTCTCTGTTCCCACCTCTCTCTCTCTTTATCACACCCCCGTTACCCCCTCTCTGTTCCCTGCGATCTCCCTGTCTGTTCCCCTCTCTCTCTCTCTCTGTTCCCCCCGTTCCCCGTGCACTTTCTCTCTGTTCCACCCTCTCTCTGTCCCCCCTCTCTCTCTCTCTCTCTGTTCCCACCTCTCTCTCTCTTTATCACACCCCCGTTACCCCCTCTCTGTTCCCTGCGATCTCCCTGTCTGTTCCCCTCTCTCTCTCTCTCTGTTCCCCCCGTTCCCCGTGCACTTTCTCTCTGTTCCACCCTCTCTCTGTTCCCCCCTCTCTCTCTCTCTCTTCCACCTACCCGTTGTCCCCTCTTTCTCTGTTCCCTGCTCTCTCTCTGTTCCCCCGCTCTGTTCACCGCGCGCGCGCTCTCTGTTCCCCCCCCCCTCTCTGTTCCCCTCTCTCTCTCTGTTCCTCTCTCTCTGTTCCCCACTATCTCTGTCCCCTCTCTCTCTGTTCCCCACTCTCTCTGTGTTCCCCCTCTCTGTTGCCCCACTGGCACTCTGTCCATCTCTGATAACTCTCTCTGATTTAATCCTGCACACTGTAATCTTTATTCCTCCACCCCCTCCCCCGCCCTCTCCCCACTTTAAATAATGACGGGGTAAAAACAAGGACTGCAGATGCTGGAAACCAGAGTCCAGATTAGAGTGGTGCTGGAAAAGCACAGCAGGTCAGGCAGCATCTGAGGAGCAGGAAAGTCGACGTTTAGGGCAAAAGACCTTCGTCAGGAATAGAGGCAGAGTGCCTGCAGGGTGGAGAGATAAATGAGAGGAGGGTGGGGGTGGGGAGAAAGTAGCATAGAGTACAATAGGTGAATGGGGATGGGGATGGAGGTGATAGGTCAGGGAGGAGGGTGGAGCAGATAGGTGGGAAGGGAGATAGGCAGGTAGGACAGGTCATGGGGACAGTGCTGAGCTGGAAGTTTGGAACTGGGGTGAGGTGGGGGAGGGGTAATGAGGAAACTGGTGAAGTCCACATTGATGCCCTGGGATTGAAGTGTTCCGAGGCGGAAGATGAGGCGTTCTTCCTCCAGGTGTCGGGTGGTGAGGGAGCGGCGGTGAAGGAGGCCCAGGACCTCCATGTTCTTGGCTGAGTGGGAGGGGGAGTTGAAATGTTGGGCCACAGGGCGGTGGGGTTGGTTGGTGTGGGTGTCCCAGAGATGTTCCCTAAAGCGCTCCGCTAGGTAGCATCCAGTCTCCCCAATGTAGAGGAGACTGCATCGGGAGCAATGGATACAATAAATGATCTTGGTGGATGTACAGGTAAAACTTTGATGGATGTGGAAGGCTCCTTTAGGGCCTTGGGTGGAGGTGAGGGAGGAGGTGTGGGCGCAGGGTTTGCAATTCCTGCGGTGGCAGGGGAAGGTGCCAGGATGGGAGGGTGGGTTTTTGGGGCCGTGGACCTGACCAGGTAGTCACGGAGGGAACGGTCTTTGAGGAAGGCGGAAAGGGGTGGGGAGGGAAATATATCCCTGGTGGTGGGGTCCGTTTGGAGGTGGTGGAAATATCGTTGGATGATGTGGTTTATGCGAAGGTTGGTAGGGTGGAAGGTGAGCACCAGGGGGGTCTGTCCTTGTTACGGTTGGAGGGGGTGGGGTTTGAGGGCGGGCGGCAGGATATGGACGAGATGCGTTGAAGGGCATCATTAACCACATGGGAAGGGGAATTGTGGTCTATGAAGAAGGAGGCCATCTGGTGTGTTCTGTGATGGAACTGGTCCTCCTGGGAGCAGATACAGCAGAGGCGGAGGAATTGGAATACGGGATGGCATTTTTGCAGGAGGTAGGGTGGGAAGAGGTATAATCCAGGTAGCTGTGGGAGTCGGTGGGTTTGTAAAAAATGTCAGTGTCAAGTCAGTCGTCATTAATGGAGATGGAGAGGTCAGAGATGGTCCAGGTGAATGCCTCATCTTCCGCCTCGGAACACTTCAATCCCAGGGCATCAATGTGGACTTCACCAGTTTCCTCATTTACCCCTCCCCCACCTCACCCCAGTTCCAAACCTCCAGCTCAGCACTGTCCCCATGACCTGTCCTACCTGCCTATCTCCCTTTCCACCTATCTGCACCAGCCTCCTCCCTGACCTATCACCTCCATCCCCACCCCCACTCACCCATTGTACTCTTTGCTACCTTCCCCATCCTCCTCCCTGACCTATCACCTCCATCCCCACCCCCACTCACCTATTGTACTCTATGCTACTTTCTCCCCACCCCCACCCTCCTCTCATTTATCTCTCCACCCTGCAGGCACTCTGCCTCTATTCCTGATGAAGGGCTTTTGCCTGAAACGTTGACTTTCTTGCTCCTCAGATGCTGCCTGAACTGCTGTGCTTTTCCAGCACCACTCTAATTATTAAATAGTGACAGCTCATTTTGTTGTGTGTGGGTCGGTTTTATTTGTTTGAAAACTCCACAACAGAAACCTGGAGAGACAGACAGAGACCCCCCTCCCAGATACACAGTGAATTGAATTGAAATGGCCATCCTGTATGTATTTCTGTGATTATCACATTTTATCCCCCTGGTCTATACACCTCTCACATCACTCTGACATTAGAACGGGTCTTTGGAGAGAGTTTCCCATTGAAGGTTTCAATTCCCTCCTCAGGGAATCCTGCCTCCCAGATCCTGGGGATTAACCTGTTTGTGTCACAATCCCGAGTCCTCGGTTACTTTAACCCCAGGCTTCAAACCGTTTTAAACCATGAACCTTCCACTGGGGCAGTCAGCTCTCACCCTCTCACTCACTCCTCCCCACCCTCCCTCTCTCGTTCCCCCTTTCTCCCCCTCTCTCTGCCCCTATCTACGTTTCCATCTCTGCTCAGCTTTCTCCTGCTCTCGAGAATTGATCTCTGTCTCTCCCACACCCCTCTGTCCTCTCTCCACCCCAACCCCCACCCGTCCCTTCTCTCTCCCCCTCCCTCGCTCTTCATTCCCCCTCCGTTCTGACAGAAATGCCCTCTCCTCTCCTCCCTCCCTCCCTCCCATTTAAAGTGGGTTCCCATCTCCTTTTCCTGTAGCCATTAGCCAGGTCAATACCACATTCTGAGGGGAGAGGGAGGAGAGGATGGGTGGGGGGGTGGGGAGAGTGAGGTCTGTCTTGGGGGATGGGGGGAAGATACACCCCCTCCCACTGTCAGACCATCAGCAAACAGAGCCCGGGCTCTGTCCACAGGTTGCTCTGATGTGTAAGGGGTGACCCACAGGCAGAGGGGTGCACAGCAAGATCCCACAGGCAGCTGGGTGTGGAACCCCTGGGGTATTTCACTTTCTTTGTCCCACGCCAGAACACTCCACCCCATCCCCAGCAACAACCCCTCCATAAGCACGTTACCCTCCCCCATGTACTTCTCACACAGCAAGGTCCCAATAGTGCCAGCAATTTCACAATTCAGTTTGTGACTGGGGGTCTCCCTGACTCGCTCTCCCGGCCTGTCTCTCTCCTGGTCCTGTCTCACTCTGTGTCACCACATCCCCCTTCTCTGTGTCACCATCTCCCTCTCTCTGTGTCACCATCTCCCCCTCTCTCTCTCTGTGTGTCACCATCTCCCCCTCTCCCTCTCTCTCTGTCACCATCTCCCCCTCTCCCTCTCTCTGAGTCACCATCTCCTTCTCTCTTTCTCTGTGTCACCATCTCCCCACCCTCTCTCTCTGTCTGTGTCACCATTTCCCCCTCTCTATCCCTCTCTCTCTGCGTCACCATCTCGCCCTCTCTCTCTATCTCTCTCTCTCTCTCTCTCTGTGTCACCATTTCCCCCTCTCTCTGTCTCTCTCTGTCTCTCTCACACTCTTTGTCACCATTTCCCCCTCTCTCTCTCTCTGTCACCATTTCCCCCTCTCTCTCTCTTTCTCTCTCTCTGTGTCACCATGTCCCTCTCTCTCTCTCTGTTACTATCTCCCTCTCTCTCTCTGTCACCATTTCCCCCTCTCTCTCTCTTTCTCTCTCTCTGTGTCACCATGTCCCTCTCTCTCTCTGTTACTATCTCCCTCTCTCTCTTTGTCACCATTTCCCCCTCTCTCTCTCTCTCTCTCTCTGTGTCACCATCTTCCCCTCTCCCTCTCTCTCTCTCTCTCTGTGTCACCATTTCCCCCCTCTCTCTCTGTCTCTCTCTCTCTCTCTCTTTCTGTGTCACCATCTCCCCCTCTCCCTCTCTCTCTCTCTCTGTGTCACCATCTCCCCCTCTCCCTCTCTCTCTCTCTCTGTATGTCACGATCTCCCTCTCTCTCTCTCTCTCTCACTCACTCTGTGTCACCATTTCCCCCCCCTCTCTCTCTGTCACCATCTCCCCCCTCTCTCTCTGTCACTATCTCCTCTCTCTCTCTCTGTCACCATTTCCCCCTCTCTCTCTCTTTCTCTCTCTCTGTGTCACCATGTCCCTCTCTCTCTCTGTGTCACCATCTCCCTCTCTCTCTGTGTCACCTTCTCCCTCTCTCTCTCTCTGTCACCATATTCCTCTCTCTCCCTCTCTCTGTGTCACCATCTCCCTCTCTCTCTCTCTCTCTCTGCCACCATCTCCCTCTCTCTCTCTGTGTCACCAGCTCCCTTTCTCTCTCTCTGTCACCATCTCCCTCTCTCTGTGTGTGTCACCATCTTCCTCTCTCTCTCTGTCACCATCACCCTCTCTCTCTGTGTCACCATCTCCCTCTCTCTCTCTGTGTCACCATCTTCCTCTCTCTGTGTGACACCTTCTCCCTCCCTCTCTCTGTCACCATATCCCTCTCTCTCTGTGTCACCATCTCCCCCTCTCTTTGTGTCACCATCTCCCCCTCTCTCTCTCTCTGTATCACCATCTCTCTCTCTCTGTCACCATCTCCCTCTCTCTCTGTGTCACCTTCTCCCTCTCTCTCTCTATGTCACCATCTCCCCCTCTCTCTCTCTCTGTATCACCATCTCTCTCTCTCTGTCACCATCTCCCTCTCTCTCTCTGTGTCACCAGCTCCCTTTCTCTCTCTCTGTCACCATCTCCCTCTCTCTGTGTGTGTCACCATCTTCCTCTCTCTCTCTGTCACCATCACCCTCTCTCTCTGTGTCACCATCTCCCTCTCTCTCTCTGTGTCACCATCTTCCTCTCTCTGTGTGTCACCTTCTCCCTCTCTCTCTCTGTCACCATATCCCTCTCTCTCTGTGTCACCATCTCCCCCTCTCTTTGTGTCACCATCTCCCCCTCTCTCTCTCTCTGTATCACCATCTCTCTCTCTCTGTCACCATCTCCCTCTCTCTCTATGTCACCATCTCCCCCTCTCTCTGTGTAACACCATCTCCATCTCTCTGTCTCTCTCTCTCTGTGTCACCATCTCCCCCTCTCCCTCTCTCTGTCACCTTCTCCCTTTGTCTCTCTCTGTATCACCATCTCCCCCCCTCTGTCCTTGTGTTGCCATCTCCCCCCCTCTCTGAGTCACCATCTCTTCCTCTCTTTCTGTCACTATCTCCCTCTCTCTCGCTCGGTCAGTATCACTGAACCAGTGATGCTGGTTCAGTTTGTATATTTCCAGTCAGCCCAGAATTGAAAATTACAGCTATTTCACAATCTCACAAGACCTCTCCATCTCTCTCCTTGTGTTTCTCCCATTCTCTCCATTTTTCAATTCTCTCTCTCGCTCTCCTTCTCTCTCTGTTGAATGTTATCATCCTGCCCTCTCAATGACCCATCTTCCTCTGACACTGTGACAAGTTTTTACAGAGGGTCAGATATTTTGGGTTTTAATTCCCTCCTGAGGGAGTCCTGCCTCCCAGATCCTGGGGGTTATCCTGTATGTGTCACGGTCCCGAGTCTCGGTTATTTTAACCCAAGGCTTCAAACCCATTTCAAAAATGACAGGGCCGCAATCTGACAGGACCCAGTTAACCAGAGGCCCCTGTAAACCAGGCTCTTTCCCACCACACTCCCCACCCCCAGAGGAGATGAAACCTTGGGGTAATAGACAGGCCACAACTCACCTGGGCCCAACGGGGTGCAGCCTGGTGAACAGGCCTCAGGCCTCAGGCCTGTGCTCCCCCTCTGGAGGTTGTTCGTGTCCAAGGCTTTCCTGGCCCCAGACATTTTGGATCTTCACTTTACAGCTTTCCCAAAAAAAAGTTCCTCGGGACAAAAGAGAGAAAAGATGAGACTGGTTTTGTTGTCGGGGGGGGGGGGAGTGAGAGCACTTTGATGCAAAATTACACAGCAAGATCCCAGGTTTAAACACCACCCACCAACCCTAATACATTATGTAACCTCACCACAACATCGAAATACAATCAAATTGTAAGACAGCAATTACCCAGAGGCTGAAACATTAACACACAGACACACAGACACACAGACACACACAGACACACACACACAGACACACACACACACACACACACACGCACACACAGACATACACACACACGCACACGCACACACAGACACAAACACACTCACACAGACACACACAGACACACACGCACAGACACAGACACACGCATGCACACACACACACACACACAGTCTCTCTCACACACACACAGACACACACACACAAACACAAACACAGACACACACAGACACAGACACACCCAGACACACACACACACACACTCTCACACATACACACACACATAGACACACGCACACAAACACACACACACAGACACAAACACACACACAGAGACACACACACATATAGACACACACAGACACATACACACACACAGACACACACTCACACACAGAGACACACACACACACAAACACACACACGGATACACACAAAAGACACACGAAGACAGACACACACACAGACACAAACACACACAGACACGCACACACAGACACACACACAGAGACACACACAACAGACACACGAACACAGACACACACACTCTCTCACACACACACACAGACACACACAGACACAAACACACACACAGACACACACACAGACACATGTACATAGACACACACACAGACATACACACACAGACACACGCACACAGACACATGCACAGACACACACACAAAGACACATACACACAGACACACGCGCACACACAGATACACAGACACATGCACACATACACATACACAGACACACACACAGACACACGCACACAGACATACACACACAGACACACACACACAGACATACACACACACAGATACACACACATAGCAAAGTATTATTAACTTACTACAAAGAAAATTTACTTGAGAAGACAGATGTCAGTGACACTGTGGATCCCAAATCCCTTGTAAACCTCACAAGGTTGTCAAATAGGTCAGTTTTTGAGTTCGTGAAGATGAGTCACATTAGACTCAATGTTAACGGTGTTTCTCTCTCCACACATGCTGCCAGACCTGCTGAGTTTCTGTAATGCTTATTGTGTTTGTTTCAAGTTTTGATGATCTTATCTTGAAACTGTGGAGAGATTTTGATATTAATATGAACATCACACATCTATATCGCTGGTGCATAAAACTCTTATCAATTCCTTACCACCATTTCTTCAGATTGTTTGCTCATTTTTGTCCAGAATTCCAATTGATTTTTTTTTAACCTCGAATCCCTCAGGAGCCAATTGCAGGTCATTCTGTTATAACGTGTGTTTTATCAACATGAATTTGCTGTAACACGATTGAAGAATTGGGGACACTTTTGACAATGTGAACTTTGGAAATGTGTGTTGGCTGCAACATGATTGGCCCCAACACGTTAAGTGCTGTTCCTGAAGCGTGATTTTACTGTAACATGGAGTTGCACATGAATGGAGTGCAAGTTTATAGCTCCTTGAAAGTGGAGTCACAGGTAGATAGGATCGTGAAGAAGGCGCTTGGTATGCTTTCCTTTATTGGTCACAGCATCAAGTGTAGGAGTTGGGAGGTCATGTTGCGACTGTACAGGACATTGGTTCGGCCACTTTAGGAATATTGTGTGCAATTCTGGTCTCCCTCCTATCGGAAGGATGTTATGAATCTTGAAAGGGGTCAGAAAAGATTTACAGGGATGTTGTCAGGGTTGGATGATTTGAGCTATAGGGAGAGACTGAATAGGCTGGGGCTGTTTTCCCTGGAGCATCAGAGGCGGGGGGAGACCTTATAGAGTTTTATAAAACCATGAGAGTCATGGATAGGATAAACAGACAAAGTCTTTGCCCGGGGTGGGGAAGTTCGAAACTCAAGGGCGTAGGTTCTGGATGAGAGGGGAAAGATTTAAAAGGGACCTCAGGAGCAAGTTTTTTTCTGTAGAGTGTGGTGTGTACTTGGAATGAGCTGCCAAAGGCAGTGGTGGAGGCTGGTACAATCACAGCTTTTAAAAGGCATCTGGATGGCGACATCAATAGGAAGGGTTTAGAGGGATAAGGGCCAGGCACTGGCAAATGGGACTAGGTTAGGTAGAATATCTGGTTGACATGGACGAGTTGGAGTGAAGGGTCTGATTCCGTGCTGTACATCTCTATGACTAATGCAATCATCATGTTACAGAAGAACTGGTTGTGTTGGCATTATCAAATCAGGTAAAATGTGAAGTGTAGGAGGGCTACCACAGAGAAATACCAAACATACTCCAAACAAGGAGTTAATTTACTAATGTCACAACAAAGGGTTGATCGACTGTGGGAAATCAACTTGCAATAGCAGGGATAAATAATCGTACACAGTCATTCCACATTGGGTTGTGACGGGTGGGGTACAATTAAATCATTAATTGGGGGAGGTCCCACACTAGGGTCTCAGAGCCTGACTGTAGCCCCCTCCTGACACACACTGGGCTGGGAAGAGAGGGGGATATCTGCTGAGGATCTGTCGGTATTTTCCTACTGTATGTATAGTCCCCAGAACCAAACTCTGTCTCTGTCCCTCGCTGTCTCCCTCTCTCTCTCTCTCGCTGTCTCTCTGTCTCCTTCGCTGTCTCACTCTCTCTCTCCCACACTGTCTCTGTCTCTCTCTCCCTTGCTGTCTCTCTCTCCCTCTCTCACTCCCTCTCACTGTCTCTCTCACTTTCGCTGTCTCACTCTTTCCTTCGCTATCTCTCTCTCCCCCCTCTCTCTCTTTCGCTGTCTCTCTCGCTCTCTCTCTCTCGCTCTCTCTCTCTCTCTCGCTGTCTCTCTCTCTCTCCCTCTCGCTGTCTCTCTCTCTCTCCCTCTCTCTCTCTCTGGTTCTGGCTCTGGGCTGATGATTCCTCGGGGCAGAAATGATTTGATTCCCTCTGTCTCTGCACCGTCCTGAATTTCAGCTCCTGGATCTAATCCCCTCCTCGGGGCGGGGGGAACAGACTGAGAGGGAAATAAAAATCAATTTGAAATAAAATACAGCAGGGACACCAAGAGCACAGCAAGATCCCACTGCTCTCTGCCTTCCCCAGTCTCCCACTTTACCCTGCGATACTGGGTCAGTTTAATTACTGCATCATTAATGCATTGCAGAACATCAAGCAACATCGAAATACAAAGAAATGACTAAAGAGCAATTGGTCCGAGGCTAGAAACACACAGCAAGATCCCACAAGCAGCAGTGTGACCACAGATAGATCATCTGTGTTCCTGACCCTGGTTAAGGGTTCGATCCTGTCTCCATGATGACAGAAGGACCAATCCTACTGTTTGACAAATCCCAAACAATACCCCCCTCTTCTCCGTTCCTCTCTCCCTCTCTCTCTGACCCCCTATCTCTCTCTGTTCCCCCCCTCTCTCTCTCTCTCTCTGTTGCCCCCCCATTCCTGCCCTATCTCTCTAAGTTCCCGACTCTCTCTCTGTTCCCCCTCTCTCTGTCCCCCCTCTCTCTCTCTCTATTCCCCCCTTTCGCCCATCTCTCTCTATTTCCCCCATTCTGTCTCTGTTCCCCCTCTCCAACTGTTCCCTCTTTTTTCTCTGATCCACCTCTCTCTCTATTCCCCCATTCCCCCTCTTGCTCTGTTGCCCCCTCTCTCTCACCTGTTGTCCCATTTTCTCTCTGTTCACCCCCTCCTGTTCTCGCGCGCTCTCTCTCTCTGTTCCGCTGACTCTGTTCCCCCCTCTCTCTCTGTTCCCCACTCTCTCTGTGTTCCCCCTCTCTGTTGTCCCACTCACATTCTGTCCATCTCTGATAACTCTCTCTGAGTTAATCCTGCACACTGTAATCTTTATTCCTCCACACCCCCCCCCCCCCCCCCCCCCCCCGCCCTCTCCCCACTTTAAATAATGACGGGGTAAAAACAAGGGCTGCAGATGCTGGAAACCAGAGTCCAGATTAGAGTGGTGCTGGAAAAGCACAGCAGGTCAGGCAGACTCCGAGGAGCAGGAAAGTCGACGTTTAGGGCAAAAGCCCTTCGTCAGGAATAGAGGCAGAGTGCCTGCAGGGTGGAGAGATAAATGAGAGGGGGGTGGGAGTGGGGAGAAAGTAGCATAGAGTACAATAGGTGAGTGGGGGTGGGGATGGAGGTGATAGGTCAGGGAGGAGGGTGGAGCAGATAGGTGGGAAGGGAGATAGGCAGGTAGGACAGGTCATGGGGACAGTGCTGAGCTGGAAGTTTGGAACTGGGGTGAGGTGGGGGAGGGGAAATGAGGAAACTGGTGAAGTCCACATTGATGCCCTGGGGTTGAAGTGTTCCGAGGCGGAAGATGAGGCGTTCTTCCTCCAGGTGTCGGGCGGTGAGGGAGCGGCGGTGAAGGAGGCCCAGGACCTCCATGTTCTTGGCTGAGTGGGAGGGGGAGTTGAAATGTTGGGCCACAGGGCGGTGGGGTTGATTGGTGTGGGTGTCCCAGAGATTTTCCCTAAAGCGCTCCGCTAGGTGGCATCCAGTCTCCCCAATGTAGAGGAGACTGCATCGGGAGCAATGGATACAATAAATGATCTTGGTGGATGTGCAGGTAAAACGTTGATGGATGTGGAAGGCTCCTTTAGGGCCTTGGGTGGAGGTGAGGGAGGAGGTGTGGGCGCAGGGTTTGCAATTCCTGCGGTGACAGGGGAAGGTGCCAGGATGGGAGGGTGGGTTTTTGGGGGCGTGGACCTGACCAGGTAGTCACGGAGGGAACGGTCTTTGAGGAAGGCAGAAAGGGGGGGGGGAGGGAAATATATCCCTGGAGGTGGGGTCCGTTTGGAGGCGGCGGAAATGTCGTTGGGTGATGTGCTTTATGCGAAGGTTGGGAGGGTGGAAGGTGAGCACCGGGGGGGTCTGTCCTTGTTACGATTGGAGGGGGTGGGGTTTGAGGGTGGGCGGCAGGATATGGATGAGATGCGTTGAAGGGCATCATTAACCACGTGGGAAGGGAAATTGCAGTCAATGAAGAAGGAGGCCATCTGGTGTGTTCTGTGATGGAACTGGTCCTCCTGGGAGCAGATACGGCAGAGGCGGAGGAATTGGAATACGGGATGGCATTTTTGCAGGAGGTAGGGTGGGAAGAGGTATAATCCAGGTAGCTGTGGGAGTCGGTGGGTTTGTAAAAAATGTTGGTGTCAAGTCAGTCGTCATCATCACCCTCTCTCTTTGTGTCACCATCTCCCTCTCTCACTCTGTGTCACCATCTCCCTCTATTTCTCTATCAACATCTCACTCTCTCTGTGTTACCATCTCCCCCTCTCTCTGTGTCACCATCTCCCACTCTCTCTCTGTATCAACATCTCCCCCTCTCCCCCCTCTCTCTGTGTCACCATCTCCCACTCTCTCTCTGTATCAACATCTCCCCCTCTCCCCCCTCTCTCTGTCTCACCACCTTCCTCTCTCTCTCTGTGTCACCATCTCCCTTTCTCTCTCTCTGTCACCATCTCACTCTCTCTGTGTGTCACCTTCTCCCACTCTCTCTCTGTCACCATATCCCTCTCTCTCTCTCTCTCTGTTTCACCATCTCCCCTTCTCTCTCTCTCTGTGTCACCATCCCCCCCCCCTTTCTTTGTGTCACCATCTCCCCCCTCTCTCTCTGTGTCACCATCTCCCTCTCTCACTCTCTGTCACCATCTCCCTCACTCTCTGTGTATCACCATCTCCCTCTCTCTCTCTCTCTCTCTCTGTGTCACCATCTCCCCCCTTCTCTCTTTGTGTTGCCATCTCCGCCCTCTCTGAGTCACCATCTCTTCCTCTCTTTCTGTCATTATCTCCTTTTCTCTCTCTCTGTCACCATCTCCCCATCTCTCTCTTTGTGTTGTTATCTCCACCTCTTTCTCTCTGTCACCATTTGACCTCCTCTATGTCGCCATCTCACCCTCCCCCCTCTCTCCCTGTGTCACCATTTCCCCCAGCACCTCACTCTCTCTCTGTTGCCATCTTTCCCTCCCCCTCCATCTCTGTTGCCATCTCCCTCTGTCTCTCTCTGTGTCACCATCTCCTTCTCTCTGTCTCTCTGTGAGTATCGCCATCTCCCTCTTAAATCTATCCATCTCTCTCTCTCTGTCTGTCCAATCTGTATTTGTTTGAAAGGTCCAACAAAAGAAAACAGAGAGGGTTCACTATAGGGAACACAGAGAGAAAGACAGAGAGAAACTCACTCCCAGATACTCAGTGAATTGAATAGAAATGGCCGACCTGTGCCTTATTTCTACAATTTTCACATTTAAGCCCATGGCCTATACACATCTCACGTTACTCTGACATTAGAACGGGTCTATGGAGAGAGTTTCTCATTTAAGCTTTTAATTGTTTCCGTGGGAGTCCTCTGTCTGTCAGACACTCGCTGGCGATTGACATGTTTGTGTTAAATCCCAAGGTCCCAGTTACTTTCAGCCCAGGCTTCAAACCTGATTTAAAACTGCTCGGGCCGCAATCCGACAGGACCTAATTAACCAGAGGCCCTGTAAAAAGCCAGTCCACCCCCAGGGAGGGGATTAAATCACAGGGTAATCTGCAGACAAAACTCACCTGGGCCCCCACAGGATGCAGCCTGTTAAACAGGCCTCAGAACTGTGTTCCCCCGCTGGAGAAAGTTCTTGTTCGAAGATTTCCTGGTCTCAAACTCTCTCTCCAAGTGGCTGGAAAGTTCCCTTTGGAAGGTAAGAGGCAGCATTCGTTGAAAAGCAAAGCAGGAAAATCTTTTGGTGGGAGATGGCACAGCAAGATCCCAAGGTTTTTCCCCTGTCAGTGACATAGACAATCTCTCAGCAACATCCAAACACAAATATGGTGGGCGATGAGTTCAATTTTCATGTTGAAAAGCTTTTCAATTGATGAGTCAGCTGATTAAAACACTCACTACCTGCAACGGTGACCTCAGGGCAACTGATGCACAACAAGATCCCACATGTGACAATTCTGCAGCAGCTCGATAATCTGATCGTTTTTATTTCCCTCTGTGATGCTGGTTCAGTTTAAATATTTCCAGTCAGCCCAGAATTAAAAATTACAGCTATTTCACAATCTCACAAGACCTCTCCATCTCTCTCCTTGTGTTTCTCCCATTCTCTCCATTTTTCAATTCTCTCTCTCGCTCTCCTTCTCTCACTGTTGAATGTTATCATCCTGCCCTCTCAATGACCCATCTTCCTCTGACACTGTGACAAGTTTTTAACAGAGGGTCAGATATTTTGGGTTTTAATTCCCTCCTGAGGGAGTCCTGCCTCCCAGATCCTGGGGGTTATCCTGTATGTGTCACGGTCCCGAGTCTCGGTTATTTTAACCCAAGGCTTCAAACCCATTTCAAAAATGACAGGGCCGCAATCTGACAGGACCCAGTTAACCAGAGGCCCCGACAAACCAGGCTCTTTCCCACCACACTCCCCACCCCCAGAGGAGATGAAACCTTGGGGTAATAAACAGACCACAACTCACCTGGGCCCAACGGGGTGCAGCCTGGTGAACAGGCCTCAGGCCTCAGGCCTGTGCTCCCCCTCTGGAGGTTGTTCGTGTCCAAGGCTTTCCTGGCCCCAGACATTTTGGACCTTCACTTTACAGCTTTCCCAAAAAAAAGTTCCTCGGGACAAAAGAGAGAAAAGATGAGACTGGTTTTGTTGTCGGGGGGGGGTGGTGAGAGCACTTTGATGCAAAAATTACACAGCAAGATCCCAGGTTGAAACGCAACCCACCAACCCTAACACATTATATAACATCACCACAACATCAAAATACAATCAAATTGTAAGACAGCAATTACCCAGAGGCTGAAACATTAACACACAGACACACACACACTCATCCAGACACACAGACATGCACACTCACAGACAGACATTCCTGCACATACACAGACACTCTCTCACATACGCTCACACATACACTCCCACACACACACAAACCCTCTCACAGACCTATACTCTTTTATACTCATACACACATGTGCACACACACACGTGCACACACACACACAAGCGCGTGCACACACACACACACAAACACGCACTCTGTCACAGACACTTGTACTACCCCCTACAAACCACATGCGCGCACATGCTCTCTCTCCAAAATTCCTTCTCTCACAAAGTCTGTCATACACTCTAACACACACACACACGCTCACACACACACGCCCACACACACACGCCCACACACACACGCCCACACACAGACACACACACACACTCTTTCTATTGTGCATGCACAGCCTCACATGCACACACTCTTTCTTTCACACACGCAATCTCTATTTCTCTCCCGCGCAGGCCCATACAGTCTTTCCCTCTCATGCACACCCTCTCTCTTGCGTGCACACATTCTCTCTCTCATGTAAGCACACACCCACTCTGTCTCACAAGGGAATGCTCTCCCTCTCACTCACACACTCTCTCACAAACACACTCTCCTTCTCTTGCAGGTACACTCACACAAAGTGCGCACACGTACACACCGTCTCATACACACACACACTCGCTTTCACACACACAAACAATCTTTCTCGGGCACGCTTTCTCGCAGGCATCCCGTCTTTTTCTCTCATGCAGGTACACGTTCTCTCGCACGCTCTGAAACACTCTGTCTCTCACTCACACACACTCTCTCTTGCATGCACACACACACACTATCTCTCCTGCATGTTCTCACTCTCTCTAGCACACCAACACTTTCTCTCACAAGCACACTCACATGTATACACATTCTTTCTCTAGCACACACGCACATCTCTCTCACACACATGCACACTGTCTCACTCATGTTCATGCACACTATATAACTCACATTCACACACACTCTCACATGTTCACACACAGTCTCTTCCTCTTGCATACCCACACACTCACATATCTCTCTCACTTTTATGTGCTCTCTCTTTTGCACACTCTTTCACGCTCGCACATTCTCACACACACACTCTCGCGCTTGCACGTACTCCGTCACGTTCACACATACTCTCCCTCATTGTCATGCACATTCACATATTCTCCCAGTCACACACACACTCTCTCGCGATCGCGTGCACTCTCTCTCACATTTGCTCACACACTCTCGTATTCACATACATCTAGTCTCTCGTGTTCGTGCACACACACCCGCATTCGCATGCTAGCTCTTGTGCTTGCACGTTCTCTCGTGTTCACGCACTCTCTCTCGTGCATTCATGCTCACTCTCTCGCTCACGCACACTACCTCTCTCGCGTTCCAAACACACTCCCTCTCTTTCACTTTCATTCACACTTTCTCTTGTGTTCACACACACTCTCTCTCATGCACTGCCTCTCTCTTGCATTTATGCACTCTCTTTCTTGTACATTCGCATACTCTGTCTTGCATTCACACAGACTGTCTCTCTCGCACTCACGCAAACGCACTCTCTCACATTTGTGTACTCTCCCTCTCTCTCGCGGTCGCACACTCTCTTTTGCATATGTTCACCCACTCTCCCTCTTGCACCTTTGCACTCTTTTTCGCTGCTTTCTGTACATACTCTCTCTCATGCTTTAGTGCACTCTGTGTCTCACGTATTTGCACACACTCTCTCACATTTGCACAATCTCTGTCTCATATTTGTGCACTCTCGTGTTTCTGTACACACTTTCATGCATTTGTGCACACTCTATCTCTTGTGTTTGCACACTCTCGCTCTCTCACGTTCGCACACACTGTCCCTCAAGCTGCACAGTCTCTCATGTTCGCGCACTCTCTCAGGTTAGTGCACTCTCTCTCACACATCCACGCACACTTGCTCTCTCGCATTCACGCACACTCTTGCGTTCGTGCACACTCTCTTTCTCGTTCACACACACTCTCTTGCATTCACACACATTCACATTTGTGCACACGCTCTCTCACAGTCGAGTACACTCTCATCTTGCATTAGCGTGCACTCTCCCTTGCTCACGTTTGTGCACACTCTGTCTCTCACATTTCCGCACAATGTCTCTCTCATGTTAACACACTGTCTCACTCGTGTTTGCCCACACTTTCTCCTCACATTCTCTCTCTTTCTCTCTTGCGTTTGCACAGACTCTCTCTTATGTTGGCACACTCTCTCTCATGCGTTTAGGCACTCTCTCTCACATTCACACATTCTCTCTTGTGTTCATGCACTCTATCGTGCTCGCACACACACACACTCTCGCACTGGCACACACTCTCCATCTCTCTCTCACGCTTGCACACAATGTTCCTCTTGCACACACACTCATTCTCTGTCCCATTCACACACACTCCCCTCTCTCACATGCACGCACTCTCTTTCTGTCACACGCTCACACACATTCTGTTCAATCTGACATCCAGGGATTCTTTAATGGAGCTTTAATATTTGAAAGTCCCAGTGTACTTGGTCATTCCATGTTCCTGTGTAACTGTGTGTGTGTGTGTGTGTGTGTGTGTGTGTGTGTATACCACCAGGGTCCTGCATTATTAGGTCCAATATGACTTTACTCCAGGTATTAATAAATATTCAGCAATATTTTCCAGATCCTTATTCACAAATCACAGAAAGCCAATGTGATGGTGTCCCCAAATTTGAAAAATGCTTTTGAGACATTTTCCCCTCTCCTGTGCTGACAGGATTCCAGAGCCATCACTGAAACCTTCTCTGCTCCGGCCCACCCCCCCAAGGTTAACATTGTCCCATTTAGTCTGGATTGTCTCTCTGCAGGCTAACATCCAAACACCATCACTTCCCACCTCACTGTAGGAGGCTGAGAAATGATCATGGACAAACTGTGAGGGGCTGTTTTAATCTACAAAGCCAGCACAAAGGATTCTGAAGGTGTCTGCCATCTTAGATATGTTGGCAGCCATTTCATGTTAGCCCAGCACTGACATTGACTTTACAAATAGGGAGAGACAAGAAAGGGTGGGGAGTTGGGGAGTGTGTGTGTATCTGAGTGCAGTATAGATTCCCCAGAATGATAACTGGACAGGAAGGGGTCACTGGGGAGGGAGGGAAGTGAATGAAACGCAGGATTGTCTCCCTGGGATTTACCAGGATCAGAGGGAATAGATGTTTTTGGGACAATAATGACAACTGCTGGGATAGAGAAAGAGAAAGGTGTTTTGCTGCTTCTGGGTCTAGGATTAGAATCAATGTCTAAAACTCCAACAATACTCTGAAACAGTTCCAAGATTAAAATGAAGGAACAAAGCCCCCCATTTCTCTCTGTGATACTGCAAAGACTATGTCTTACTCACTCACTCACTGAACCTGTCCAACTCCCTTCCCAGCCTTTCTGTGTCCGCCTTTACTGTCCCACATCACTTTGTATTATCAGTAACTGGAACACGGGATCCCATCATCTCAGTCATTCACAGAGACTGTGTCCAGCGCACTGTGGGTCCCAGCGAATAATTCACTCCCATCTGCTAGTGTACAGCTCGTGTCTGTCTCAGAGTCAGCTCTGAAACATCTCCAGGACACTCCCATCCTGCCTCTGTGTGTGCCTGGTTCTGTATCTGTGTCTGTAACTCTCTCACTATCTGCCTCAGAAATTAGTTTCCCTACTCCCTCAATCACACACTGAGGACACTACAAACTGCTCCATTCCCCCGAACCCAGTTTGAGATGACACTGAAGGCATGGAATGTGATTTATAAATGTCCATCCCTCAGTTACTTTGTGGGGTTGCAGTGTCAGGCCGTGATTTGGGTTAAATCCAGGCCAGGCCTCTTCCCCCAAGGACATTGGGTGACCATTTTGCTCTTTATGACAAACAGAGAAAGCCCTCAGCCCTCACAGGCCTATTTCACTGGAGTTCTTTGCTTCATATTCATTGGCCAACAACAGGAAGGAGGTCTCTCTGTGAGTGTTTTACTGAGATAACATCAGCAATCCTGTGGACCACTTTCATCCTCAGACACCTTCCCAACAACAGTAAACAGCACCTGCTTGTATCCTCCAAAAGTCTACTGCTCTTCCCTGTATACTCCATTGGCAATTTGTGTATCATCTGCACATTCCAATGATATGTCCTGTTTAATGGGGGGAGATACAGAGTAAAGCTGTTTCGACACTGTCTGCATTAATGCCTCCCAGAGCAGGTACAGCATGGGGAGAGCTCTCTATGATGTTGCAGTCAAATAGCTGAAGGATAGGTATTCCCCAAGCAGAGGCTCAGAGTAAGTTAAGTTTTAACTGTCTCCATCACACACCCCCACACACAGATACAAAGACACAGTCCTGAACTCTCAACCGTGGTACAACAGGTTCAGTCCATCACTGACTCTACATTCTCTACTCTACACTTCCACTAATTCAACACCAAGTTCTTTGTTTGATTCTCTCTGTTCTGTTGTCATTCTCTGCTGGATTCCTGGTTCTGAGCATCCTAATGAACAGATGTTCGAATTCCACCGGCCATGTCCTGCTCCTAAACACAGCGTCTGATTTCATTCTGGTGTGTGATACAGGAGCCCCACACTGTCAGGGAAGGTGAATCTCTCACGTACTAACTCTCTTTCTATCTCTGTCTCATGCACGATCTCACTGTTTTTCTCACTCTCATGTAAAATCTCACAATTTCTTTCTCCTTCCCATGTACAATATCACCATCTCCCTCTCTCTCAGCACATCTCTCATACATAATAGAGTCATTGAGTATACAGCACGGAAACAGACCCTTCGATCCAACCCGTCCATGCCGACCAGATATCCCAACCCAATCTAGTCCCACCTGCTAGTACCTGGCCCATATTCCTCCAAACCCTTCCTATTTTTATATCCGTCCAAATGCCTCTTAAATGTTGTAATTGTACCAGCCTCCACCACTTCCTCTGGAATTCATTCCATTCACAAGCCACCCTCTGTCTGAAAATGTTGCCCCTTAGGTCTCTTTGATGTCTTTCCCCTCTCACCAACGCCCTCTAGTTTTGGACTCCACCACACGAGGGAAAATACTCTGTCTATTTATCTTATCCATGCTCCTCATGATTTTATAAACCTTTATAAGGTCACTCCTCCAGCCTCCAACGCTCCAGAGAAAACAGCCCCAGCCAATTCACCCTCTTCCCATAGCTCAAATCCTCCAACCCTGGCAACATCCTTGTAAATCTTTTCAAGTTTCACAACATCTTTGCAATAGGGAGGAGACTAGATCTGGTCTATTCTTTTCCATCACTACAATAAATCTAATAGAATTATGGTTGCTGGCCCCAAAGTGCTCCCCCACTGACACTCAGTCACCAGCCCTGCCTTATTTTCCAAGAGTAGGTCAGGTTTTGCACCTTCTCGAGTAGGTACATCCACATCCTGCTGGCCCCTCTCTCCCGTGAGAACATTCTACACGCTCTCTGAAACATCCTTGATCCTGGACACAGGGAAGCAACACACCAATTGCTTTCTCGCTGTTGGCCTCAGAAACATCCGTCTGTACCTTGGACGACAGAATCCCCTCACAAAATTGATCTCTTGGAAGCCGACATACCCCTCGTAGCATTCGAGCCAGTCTCAACACCAGAAACTTGGCTGTTTGTGCTACGTTCCCCTGAGAATCCATCACCCACTACATTTTCCAACCAGCAAACCTGTTTGAAATGGGTATATCCACAAAAGACTCCTGAACTAGGTGCCTACCTCTCTTACCTTTCCTGCAGTTAACCCATCTATGTGACTGTATCTGAGACTTTCCCCCCTTCCTATAACTGCCATCCATCACATACTGTTGCTGTTGCAAATTCTTCATTTTCAGACATTCAGACCCAGGGAGGTTTTGTCCCTGAGGGAGGGCAGGTTCAGATCTTCAGGAAGAATAGAAATATCAGAACGCTTCTGTCTAAAGTGGTGAGAAAATCTGCAATTAATGTCGAGGGGGTTCAGCTGATCTTGTACACATATGTCAGAGAGTTAACCCAATGATAGTGTCAGGAAATAGGAGGACAAGCATTATTTCAATGTAAGGGGACTAACAGGGAAGGTGGATGAACGCAGGGCATGGTTAGGAACATGGGGCTGGGATATCATAGTGATTACAGAAACGTGGTTCAGGGATGGACAGGACTGGCAGCTTAATGTTCCCTGATACCAATCCAATAGGGCAGGATAGGAAGGTGGGGCAAGACAGGGGAGGGAATGGCATTGTTGATCAGGGATAATATCACGGCTGTACTTGGGGAGGATATTCCTGAGAATACATGGAATGAAGTTATTTGGGTGGAACTGAGAAATGAGAAAGGGATGATCACCTTATTGGGATTATATTATAGACTGCAGGAGAAAGTGAGGGCTGAAGATGCTGGAAATCAGAGTCGATGGTGTGGTGCTGGAAAAGCACAAGCAGGTCAGGCAGCATCCAAGGAGCAGGAGAATCGACATTTCGGAAGTTTCACTTTCCTGATGAATGGATTATGCCTGAAAAGGCAATTCTCCTGCCCTTCGGATGCTGACTGACCTGCTGAGCTTTTCCAGCACCACACTCATGTACTATACCCTTATTCAGCAGGAAATCGAAGTGTCAGTGGGGGAGCACTTTGGGGCCAGCGAACATAATTCTATAATTGTATTAGTTTTAAAACAACGATGGAAAAGGACAGACTGGATCTAAAAGTTAAAGTTCTAAATGGGAGGAAGGCCAATTTTGACGGTGTTAGGCAAGAACATTCAAAAATTCAGTGGGGGAGTTGGGGGAGGGATGATTTGCAGCTAAAGGGATGGCTGGAAAATGGGAACCCTTCGAAATTGAGAAGACGAGACTCCAAGGAGAATATGTTGCTGTTAGCGGGAATGGTAAGGAAAGGTAAGGTATAGGGAAAGCTGGATGACGGGAGATATTGAGGTTTTAGTTAAGAAAAGAAACACGTCAGGGATAGATAGCAGAAATTGAGTTAATCCTTGGAAGAGTATAATGGCAGCAGGAGTATACTTAAGAGGGAAATCAGGAGGGCAAAATTGGACATGTGATAGATTTGGCAAATAGGGTTAAGGAGAATTCCCAAGGGATTGTATCAATACATTAATGGCAAAAGGGTAACTCGGGAGACAATAGGGCTCCTCAAAGATCAGCAGGGCAGCCTATGAGCAGGAGATGGGGGCAGATATTAAATGAGTAATTTGCATCAGTGTTTACTGTGTTTTCAGAGTGGAGGCCTGTGACCAGTGGTGTGCCACAAGGATCAGTGCTGGGTCCACTGCTTTTTATCACTTATATAAATGGTTTGGATGTGAATGCAGGAGGTATAGTTAGTAAGTTTGCAGATGACACCAGAATTGGAGGTGTAGTAGACAGCGAAGAAGGTTAGCCCAGAGTACAACGGGATCTTGATCAGAGGGGCCGATGGGTCAAGGAGTGGCAGGTGGAGTTTAATTTAGATCAATGTGAGGTGCTGCATTTGGAAAGGCAAATCAACGTGTTATACACTTAATGGTCAGGTCGAGGGGAGTGTTGCTGATTCAAGAGACCTTGGCATGCAGCTTTATAGCTCCTGGAAAGTGGAGTCACAAACAGATAGGATAGTGAAGAAGGCATTTGGTATGCTGTCCATTATTGGTCAGAATATTGAGTATAGGAGTTGGGAGGTCACATTGCGGCTGTACAGGACATTGGTTCGGCCACTTTTGGAATATTGTGTGCAATTCTGGATGATGTCGCAGTCAGAAAAGTGAAGGACAGGTATTCCCCAAGCAGAGACACAAGTTCAATTCAGTTTAAACAGTCTCCATCAAATGTATCCCACATATAGACACAAACAACCTCTCGACTGTGCTACAACAGGGTCAGTATATCACTGGCTCTGTATTCTCAACTGTATTCTCCCACAAATTCAGCACCGAGTTCTTTGTTTGATTCTCTCTGTTCTGCTGTCATTCTCTGATGGATTCCTGGATCTGAATGTCCTCATGAACAGACGTTCTAATTCCACGGGCCATGTCCTGCTCCTGAACACAGCGTCTGATTTCATTGCGGTGTGTGATAGAGGAGCCCCTTGGTGTCAGGGGGAGGTCAGTCTCTCTCGGGTACAATCTCACTATCGCTCTCTTGCACACAATCTCTCTTTCTCTAGCTCTCTCTTTCCCCCTCTCCCATAAATGATCTTGCTTTTGTTCTTGTATCTAAACGAACCAAGGGACATGAGGGGGAGGATGGGATTAGAGAATTGATCACGATGATCGCACTCATTCTCTCACACTCTCTCACAGTCTCTCCTGCACCTACTCTCACACATGCAAGTGACTCTGTGTGTGTGTGTGAATCTGTGTGTGCATGCATTTCTGGTGTCCTTCCTATCAGAAGGATGTTGTGAAACTTGCAAGGGTTCAGAATAGATGCACAAAGATGTTGCCAGGGTTGGAGGATTTGAGCTATAGGAGAGACTGAATAGGTGAAGGCTGTTCTCTCTTGAGCGACAGAGGCTGAGGGGTGACCTGATAGAGGTTTATAAAATCATGAGGGGCATGATAGGATAAATAGACAACGTCTCTTCTCTGGGGTGGGGGAGTCCAGGACTAGAGGGCAAAGGTTTAGGGTGAGAGGGGAAAGATATGGAAAAGAAGCCTAAGTGGCAACTTTTTCACACAGAGGGGGGTATGTGTGTGGAATGAGCTTCTCGAGGAAGTGGTGAAGGCTGGTACAATTGCAACATTGAAAAGGCACCTGGATGGGTATATGAACAGGAAGGGTTTGGAGGGATATGGGCCTGGTGCTGGCAGGTGTACATCTCTCTGACTCTATGACTCTACTTGGCATCAGCCTTCCCAGTAGAACACCACTGTGTACACCAGCCCCTCTTCCCTGCACTAGACCCAGAGCCTTGACATTTCAACTGCTCCTCCAAGTGCTTTTTAAAGCTTATGAGATCAATACCCTCTCAGGTACTACATTCCAGATCCCTACTACCCTCTGGGTGATAGTGCCCCTCAAATCCCCTTAAACCCTCCTGCCTTTCACCTTAAAATGAGGACTCCTGTTATTGATTAAGGGCGACTGTTGCTTCGTATCCAGCCTGTTCGTGCCCCTCATACTCTTTTACACCTCTATCACGTCCCCCCTCAATCCTCCCTGCTTACAGGAAAATAACTTAAACTTAGCCAGCCTCTCTTCATCGCTGAACTGCTCCAACCCAGCCAACATCCTGGGGAATCTCTGAAGGGCTTATGCTCGAAACGTCGAATTCTCTATTCCTGAGATGCTGCCTGGCCTGCTGTGCTTTGACCAGCAACACGTTTTCAGCTGTGATCTCCAGCATCTGCAGACCTCATTTTTTACTCGAATCTCCTCTGTACCCCATCTGGAGCAATCTGGGGCCCAGCAATCACTTCCTGAGCTTCCTACAAATTTCAGGGGAACACCTCATCAGGGCCTGGGGATTTATCCACTTTTATGTGTTTCTCCTCTGTAATATGGGCATTTTTCAACAAAACACCACATTCCATATCTTCCATCTCCTTCTCCACAGTAAACACTGATGCAAAATACTCATTTAGTATCACTCCCATCTCCTGTGGCTCCACACAGGGGCAGACCTTTCTGATCTTTGAGGGGCCCTACTCCCCACCATCATTACTCTTTCATACTTAATGTATTTGTGACATCTCTTTGGAGGTTTTAACATACAAAAATCGATCATTGTTCAGAGGAACAATTGGGACTCAGGGTCTGTTCTCAAAGGAGTTCAGGAGGATGGTGATGATCTCATTGAAACTTACAGAATTCTGACAGGCCTGGATAAAATGGATGTGGTGGAGATATTTCCACGAGGAGGGGATCCTAAGAGTGAAGGGGCGACCCTTTCAAACTGAGATGAGGAAGTGTTTCTTCAGACTGAGAGTGGTGTCTCTGTGCAACTCACTGCTGCAGAAGGCTATGGAGGCCACGTCACTGAGTGTATTTAAAATAGTGACAGGTAGGTTCTCGATTAGTGAGGGGGACCAAAGGTTAGAGGGGGAAAGGCAGAAGGATGGAGTTGAGAACCATTTCAGCCATGATCCAATGGGAAGCAGACTCGATGGGCCAATTCTGCTCCTGTATCTGATGGTCCAACATGACAGTGTGAACAACTCCAATCTCAATCATGAATCTGTGATATCAAAAGACATGATGGAGATATTAACAGCAAATATAAATGCAGTTGAATGTTTTTAGGATGAATTTCACCAAATCATAAAGAAGGACTCATCAAACATCATGGAGCTGTCAGCTTCTGTAATTCGCCCAGTGATTGTGTCTGGAATCTGTCATCACTGCTCGAGCAGTTGCAGCTTTGATTGCAGCCTATTTGTAATGTCAGCTGCTGCTGTCTGGTGTGTTGTCTCTGAGGTGATCTACATCATGAAATGTTGGCTCATGGTTTGGTCTATCTGTTACAGAGCAGAGGCTGACACCCTTCTGATAATAAAACTGAAACACCCAGAAAAGATCGTCTCGTAATCTAATAAAAATAAGTGTGAAAGGTGATATAACATACTTCTCACCCCAATCTGTTCCCATAGAATCCATAGAATCCCTACAGTGTGGAAACTGGCCCTTTGGCCCAACAACGTCCACACCGACCTTCCGAAGATGAAGCCATCCAGACCCAATCCTTTACTACTGTACCCTAAACTGCACATCCCTGGGAACTGTGGGACGATTTAGCATGGCCAATTCACTCTACCTACACATCCCTGAACACTATGGGACAATTTAGGATGGCCAATTCAACCTAATCTGCATATTCCTGACACTGTGGGACAATTTATTATGGCCAATGCACATCTTTGGACTGTGGGAGGAATTCGGAGCACCCGGATGAAACCCACGCAGACACGGGGAGAATGCGTTAACTCCATGCAGATAGCTGCCTGAGGTGGAAATCGAACCCGAGTCCGTGGCGCTGTGAGGCAGCAGTGTTCCATATTACCATTTTTACAGACCACCTTTGAGACACACCTCACCCTGTCTCCTTCAAAACATGATTACAGCCGTAAATGTGGGATATTGGCCAAATGCTGGCAAATGGGATTCGCTTAAATGATGATATCTGCTCGGTATGGAAGAGTTGTACCAAAGGATCTGTTTCCGTGCTGTCCAACTCTCTGACTGTGTGAATGGTGATATGGTTCCCAGTCAGTGTGTTGGAGTTGGGCTGGGAGCTTCTTATGTGCCGATTCTTTTGCTTCCCCTGAGCGTCCACGTCATGGGTTGGGGAGGGTTTTCTGCACCACTCTTGCTTTGGTACTGCATTGCATCTTGTCCCAGTGCTGTTGCAGGCATTTTAAATGGGTTAATGACCATTGTAACATCCTGTGCCTTCAGTCATTCCTTGATGTCACAGGGACTGAATCGAAGTGGCTAATGGCTGATGTTCATGATGCTGGGAATCTCATGGGGGAGATCGAGATGGATCACCCACTTGGCACTTCTGGCTGAAGGTGTTGTAGATGCTTCAGCCTCATCTTTTGGACCTGATGGGTTGGGATCCTCCAGTCAATGAGGTTGGAGGTGATTGACCTCCCCCAATTAATGATTTAATTGTCCACCATTAGTCACAACCGAATATTGAACACTATGTAGAATTACATATCCCTGCCTATTGCAAGTTGATTTCCCACTGTTGAGCAACCCTTTGTTGTGACAGTAGTAAATTAACTCCGAGTTTGGAGTATGTTTGGTATTTCTCTGTGGTAGCCCTCCTACACTTCACATTTTACCTGATTTGATAACATCAACACAACCAGTTCTTCGGTAACATGATGATTGCATCAGTCACAGAGATGTACAGCACAGAATCAGACCATTCGCTCCAATTCATCCATGCTGACCAGATCTCTGAACGTAACCTAGTCCCATTTGCCAGTGCCTGGCCCTTATCCCACTAAACCCTTCCTATTGATGTAGCCATCCAGATGCCTTTTAAAAGCTGTGATTGTACCAGCCTCCACCACTGCCTCTGGCAGCTCATTCTATGCAAGCACCACACTCTACACAAAAAAAACTTGCTCCTTAGGTCCCTTTTGAATCTTTCCCCTGTCCCCCTGAACCTATACCCTCCAGGTTTGAACACCCCCACCCCTGGGCAAAGACTTTGTCTGTTTATTTCATGATTTTATAAAACTCTATGAGGTCACCTGTAGCCTCAGACGCTCCAGGGAAAACAGCCCCAGCCTATTCAGTCTCTCCCTATAGCTCAAATCATCCAACCCTGACAGCATCCCTGTCAAACCTTTCTGACTCCTTTCAAGATTCACAATATCCTTCCGATAGGAGGGAGACCAGAATTGCACACAATATTCCTAAAGTGGCCAAACCAATGTCCTGTACATCCACAACATGACCTCCCAACTCCTACGCTTGATGCTGTGACCAATAAAGGAAAGCATACCAAATGCCTTCTTCACTATCCTATCTTCCTGCAATTCCACTTTCAAGGAGCTATAAACTTGCACTCCATTCATGTGCAACTCCATGTTACAGTAAAATCACGCTTCAGGAACAGCACTTAACGTGTTGGGGCCAATCATGTTGCAGCCAACACACATTTTCAAAGTTCACATTGTCAAAAGTGTCCCCAATTCTTCAATCGTGTTACAGCAAATTCATGTTGATGAAACACACATTATCACAGAATGACCTGCAATTGGCTCCTGAGGGATTTGAGGTTAAAAAAAAATCAATTGGAATTCTGGACAAAAAAGAACAAACAATCTGAAGAAATGGTGGGAAGGAATTGATAAGAGTTTTATGCACCAGTGATATAGATGTATAATGTTCATATTAATATCGAAATCTTTCCACAATTTCAAGATAAGATCATCGAAACTTGAAACAAACACAATGAGCATTACAGAAACTCAGCAGGTCTGGCAGCATGTGTGGAGAGAGAAACACTGTTAACATTGAGTCTCATGTGACTCATCTTCATGACATCAAAAACTGACCAATTTGACAGCCTTGTGAGGTTTACAAGGGATTTGGGATCCACAGTGTCACTAACATCTGTCTTCTCAAGTAAGATTTCTTTGTAATAAGTTAGTTAAACTTTGCTTAACAAAGTAATCTCAAAGATTTTGTCTTCTCGGGGACTAATGCAGGAGCAGGGAGATTTGTGAGAGCTGCTCAGGAGGGTTGAAACGAGTAGTTTTGGGGAGGATCCAGGGAATTAGTGAGGAAAGAGATCACTCTGAGACTGAGTTACAACTCACACAACACCAGGTTATCGTCCAACTGGTTTATTTGGAAGCACTAGCTTTCGGAGCGCTGCTCCTTCATCAGGTGGTTGTGGAGTACACAATTGTAAAACACAGAATTTATAGCAAAAGATTACAGTGTGATGTAACTGACATTATAGATTGGAAAATATCTTGATTGTTAAGTCTCTCATCTGTTGGAATGACCATGATAGTTTCACTTGTTTCATTGTACATCACAAAACTTTTTTAAAAGTTACAGTCTCAGGTTAATTGTAACCATTAGTGAGGAAAGAGAACACTCTGAGACTGAGTTACAACTCATACAACATCAGGTTATGATTTTGATCAAAACACAATATAACTCTGCCAATACAAATTCATTCCACAAATGTGTGTGTGTGTGTCTGGTGTGGGAGTTTGTGAATGTCTGCGAGAGAGAGTGTATATATGTGTGTGTGTGTGAATGTAAAGGTGTCGAAATTTGTGTGAGGGTGCATGTGTGTGTTTGGGAGTGTGTGCGCATGCAGGTGTGTGTGTGAGTGTCTGTGTATGTATAGGAGAGCTTGTTTGTGTGACTGAGTGTGTGTATAGAGGTGTGTTTATATGTGTGAGTATCGGAGTGCCTGTGTGTGTGTATGTGTGTGTGTGCATGTGTGTAGGAGTGGCTGTGTGTGTATAGGACTGCGTGTGTGTGTGTGTGTGTGTGTGTGTGTGTGTGTGTGTGTGTGTGTGTGTGTGTGTGTGTGTGTGTGTGTGTGTGTGTGTGTATAGACAACATTGGTTGAGTCACATGTGTACCGTAATGACACGTGCTGCAACCGACAGGGTACCCTTCGTTATCCAGTACTTCCCAGGAACCGAAAAACTACACCATGTTCTTCGCGACCAGCAACACATTATCAATGAGGATGAGCACCTCACCAAGACCTTCCCCACACCTCCACTTCTCACCTTTAAACAACCGCCAAACCTCAAACAGATCATTGTTTGGAGCAAACTGCCCAGCTTTCAGGACAACTCCATACCACCCTGTCACGGTAGACGCTGCAAGATGTGTCAGAGTGTGGACATGGATACCATCATTACGCGTGGGACACCTCCCACTATGTACGTGGCAGGTACTCATGTGACTCAGCCAACGTTGTCTATCTTATACACTGCAGGCAGGGATGCCCCGAGGCATGGTACATTGGGGAGACCGAGCAGAGGCTACGGCAACGGATGAATGGGCCCCGCAAAACAATCAACAGACAGGAGTGTTCCCTCCCAGTTGGAGAACACGTCAGTGATCCAGGACATTGACCTTGAACCTTCAGGTGACCATCCTCCAAGGCGGACTTGGGGACAGGCAGCAGCGAAAAGTGGCCAAGCAGAGCTGATAGTGAAGTTCGGTTCCCATAGGGAGGGACCTTGGGTTCATGTCACACTACAGGTGACCACCATTGTACTATATACACACACAGACACTCCACACACACACACACACACACACATACGTTTGTGGGGTGAATTTGTCCTTGCAGAGTTACATTGTGCTTTGCACAAAAACTGCATGAATCCATGTAAGACTCTGTTAACTCATTTTTTTGATTAGAATCAGTCTAAATATTATGACACAGACAACAGAACACAGGGGGCTAACACCTACAACATCTTATCTGGCCTGACACCAATTGTTACAGTTCACCTGAGAATGTAACTTTTAAAAAGAGTTTTGTGATTTACATATGAAACAAGTGAAACTATCATGGTCGTTCCAACAGATGAGAGACTTAACAATCAAGATATTTTCCAATGTATAATGTCAGTTACATCACACTGTAATCTTTTGCTATAAATTCTGTGTTTTACAATTGTGTACTCCACAACCACCTGATGAAGGAGCAGCGCTCCGAAAGCTAGTGCTTCCAATTAAACCTATCAGACTATAACTTGGTGTTGTGTGAGTTGTAACTCAGTCTCAGAGTGATCTCTTTCCTCACTAATTCCCTGGATCCTCCCCAAAACTACTCGTTTCAACCCTCCTGAGCAGCTCTCACAAATCTCCCTGCTCCTACATGAGTCCCCGAGAAGAAAAAATCTTTGCGATTACTTTATGAAGCAAAGTTTAATTAACTTACTACAAAGAAAACTTACTTGAGAAGACAGATGTCAGTGACATTGTGGATCCCAAATCCCTTGTAAACCTCACAAGGTTGTCAAATTGGTCAGTTTTTGATGTTGTGAAGATGAGTCACATTAGACTCAATGTTAACGGTGTTTCTCTCTCCACACATGCTGCCAGACCTGCTGAGTTTCTGTCATACTTATTGTGTTTGTTTCAAGTTTTGATGATCTTATCTTGAAACTGTGGAGAGATTTTGATATTAATATGAACATTACACATCTATATCACTGGTGCATAAAATTCCTTACCACCATTTCTTCAGATTGTTTGTTCTTTTTGTCCAGAATTTCAATTAATTTTTTTAACCTCAAATCCCTCAGGAGCCAGTTGCAGGTCATTCTGTTATAACGTGTGTTTCATCAACATGAATTTGCTGTAACACGATTGAAGAATTGGGGACACTTTTGACAATGTGAACTTTGAAAATGTGTGTTGGCTGCAACATGATTGGCCCCAACACGTTAAGTGCTGTTCCTGAAGCGTGATTTTACTGTAACATGGAGTTGCACATGAATGGAGTGCAAGTTTATAGCTCCTTGAAAGTGGAGTCACAGGTAGATAGGATCGTGAAGAAGGCGCTTGGTATGCTTTCCTTTATTGGTCACAGCATCAAGTGTAGGAGTTGGGAGGTCAGGTTGCGGCTGTACAGGACATTGGTTTGGCCACTTTAGGAATATTGTGTGCAATTCTGGTCTCCCTCCTATCGGAAGGATATTGTGAATCTTGAAAGGGGTCAGAAAAGATTGACAGGGATGTTGTCAGGGTTGGATGATTTGAGCTATAGGGAGAGACTGAATAGGCTGGGGCTGTTTTCCCTGGAGCATCAGCGGCTTGGGGAGACCTTATAGAGTTTTATAAAACCTTGGAAGTCATGGATAGGATAAACAGACAAAGTCTTTGCCCAGGGGTGGGGGAGTTTGAAACTAAAGGGCGTAGGTTCTGGATGAGAAGGGGAAGATTTAAAAGGGACCTCAGGAGCAAGTTTTTTTTTGTGTAGAGTGTGGTGCTTGCATAGAATGAGCTGCCAGAGGCAGTGGTGGAGGCTGGTACAATCACAGCTTTTAAAAGGCATCTGGATGACTACATCAATAGGAAGGGTTTAGTGGGATAAGGCCAGGCACTGGCAAATGCGACTGGGTTAGGTAGAGTGTCTGGTTGACATGGACGAGTTGGAGCGAAGGGTCTGATTCCGTGCTGTATATCTCTGTGACAAATGCAATCATCATGTCACAGAAGAACTGGTTGTGTTGGTGTTATCAAATCAGGTAAAATGTGAAGTGTAGGAGGGCTACCACAGAGAAATACCAAACATACTCAAAACTCGGAGTTAATTTACTAATGTCACAACAAAGGGTTGATCGACTGTGGGAAATCAACTTGCAATAGGCAGGGATAAATAATCCTACACAGCCATTCCACATTGGGTTGTGACGGGTGGGGGACAATTAAATCATTAATTGGGGAGGTCCCACACTAGGGTCTCAGAGCCTGACTGGAGCCCCCTCCTGACACACACTGGGCTGGGAAGAGAGGGGGTTATCTGCTGAGGATCTGTCGGGATTTTCCGACTGTATGTATAGTCCCCAGAACCAAACTCCGTCTCTGTCCCTCGCTGTCTCCCTCTCTCTCGCTGTCTCACTCTCTCTCTCCCACACTGTCTGTCTCTCTCCCGAGCTGTTTTCTCTCTCTCCCTTGCTGTGTCTCTCTCCCTCTCTCACTCCCTCTCACTGTCTCTCTCGACCTCTCACTGTCTCTCTCTTTCGCTCTCTCTCGCTCTCTCTCTCTCTCTCTCGCTGCCTCTCTCTCTCTCTCGCTGTCTCTCTCTCTCTCTCTCGCTGTCTCACTCTCTCTCCCTCTCGCTGTCTCACTCTCTCTCCCTCTCGCTGTCTCTCTCTCTCTCTCTTGCTGTCTCTCTCTCTCTCTCTCTGGTTCTGGCTCTGGGCTGATGATTCCTCGGGGCAGAAATGATTTGATTCCCTCTGTCTCTGCACCGTCCTGAATTTCAGCTCCTGGATCTAATCCCCTCCTCGGGGCGGGGGGAACAGACTGAGAGGGAAATAAAAAGCAATTTGAAATAAAATACAGCAGCGACACCAAGAGCACAGCAAGATCCCACTGCTCTCTGCCTTCTCCAGTCTCCCACTTTACCCTGTGATACTGGGTCAGTTTAATTACTGCATCATTAATGCATTGCAGAACATCAAGCAACATCGAAATACAAAGAAATCACTAAAGAGCAATTGGCCCGAGGCTAGAAACACACAGCAAGATCCCACAAGCAGCAGTGTGACCACAGATAGATCATCTGTGTTCCTGACCCTGGTTAAGGGTTCGATCCTGTCTCCATGATGACAGAAGGACCAATCCTACTGTTTGACAAATCCCAAACAATACCCCCGTCTTCTCCATTCCTCTCCCTCTCACTCTCTCTGTTCCCCCTTTCTCTCTCTAGTCCCCCAACTCTCTCTCTCTCTGTTCCCCCCTCTCTGTGTACCCCTTCTCTCTATTACCCCGCTCTCTCTCTATTGCCCCCCCATTGCTGCCCCCTCTCTCTAAGTTCCCGACTCTCTCTCTCTCTGTTCCCCCTCTCTCTGTTGCCCCCCTCTCTCTCTATTCCCCCCTTTCGCCCATCTCTCTCTATTTCCCCCATTATGTCTCTGTTCCCCCTCTCCAACTGTTCCCACTTCTCTGTCTGATCCCTCTCTCTCTATTCCCTCATTCCCCCTCTTGCCCTGTTCCCCCTCTCGCTCTGTTGCCCCCTCTCTCTCTGTTCTACCCCCCGTTGTCCCGTCTCTCTGTTCACCCCCCTCCTGTTCTCGCGCGCTCTCTCTCTGTTCCGCTGACTCTGTTCCCCGCTCTCTCTCTTTCCCCCCCTCTCTCTGTTCCCCACTCTCTCTCTGTTCTCCCTCTCTGTTGTCCCACTCACATTCTGTCCATCTCTGATAACTCTCTCTGATTTAATCCTGCACACTGTAATCTTTATCCCTCTGCCCCGCCCTCTCCCCACTTTAAATAATGACGGGGTAAAAACAAGGGCTGCAGATGCTGGAAACCAGAGTCCAGATTAGAGTGGTGCTGGAAAAGCACAGCAGGTCAGGCAGCATTGGAGGAGCAGGAAAGTCGACGTTTAGGGCAAAAGCCCTTCGTCAGGAATAGAGGCAGAGTGCCTGCAGGGTGGAGAGATAAATGAGAGGAGGGTGGGGGTGGGGAGAAAGTAGCATAGAGTACAATAGGTGAGTGGGGGTGGGATGGAGGTGATAGGTCAGGGAGGAGGGTGGGGCAGATAGGTGGGAAGGGAGATAGGCAGGTAGGACAGGTCATGGGGACAGTGCTGAGCTGGAAGTTTGGAACTGGGGTGAGGTGGGGGAGGGGAAATGAGGAAACTGGTGAAGTCCACATTGATGCCCTGGGGTTGAAGTGTTCCGAGGCGGAAGATGAGGCGCTCTTCCTCCAGGCGTCTGGTGGTGAGGGAGCGGCGGTGAAGGAGGCCCAGGACCTCCATGACCTTGGCTGAGTGGGAGAGGGAGTTAAAATGTTGGGCCACAGGGCGGTGGGATTGATTGGTGTGGGTGTCCCAGAGATGTTCCCTGAAGCGCTCCGCTAGGTGGCATCCAGTCTCCCCAATGTAGAGGAGACTGCATCAGGAGCAACGGATACAATAAATGATCTTGGTGGATGTACAGGTAAAACGTTGATGGATGTGGAAGGCTCCTTTAGGGCCTTGGGTGGAGGTGAGGGAGGAGGTGTGGGCGCAGGGTTTGCAATTCCTGCGGTGACAGGGGAAGGTGCCAGGATGGGAGGGTGGGTTTTTGGGGGCGTGGACCTGACCAGGTAGTCACGGAGGGAACGGTCTTTGAGGAAGGCAGAAAGGGGTGGGGAGGGAAATATATCCCTGGTGGTGGGGTCTGTTTGGAGGCGGCGGAAATGTCGTTGGATGATGTGGTTTATGCGAAGGTTGGTAGGGTGGAAGGTGAGCACCAGGGGGGTCTGTCCTTGTTACGGTTGGAGGGGTGGGGTTTGAGGGTGGGCGGCAGGATATGGACGAGATGCGTTGAAGGGCATCATTAACCACGTGGGAAGGGAAATTGTGGATGATGAAGAAGGAGGCCATCTGGTGTGTTCTGTGATGGAACTGGTCCTCCTGGGAGCAGATACGGCAGAGGCGGAGGAATTGGAATACGGGATGACATTTTTGCAGGAGGTAGGGTGGGAAGAGGTATAATCCAGGTAGCTGTGGGAGTCGGTGGGTTTGAAAAAATGTCGGTGTCAAGTCAGTCGTCATTAATGGAGAAGGAGAGGTCAGAGATGGTCCAGGTGAACGCCTCATCTTCCGCCTCGGAACACTTCGATCCCAGGGCATCAATGTGGACTTCACCAGTTTCCTCATTTACCCCTCCCCCACCTCACCCCAGTTCCAAACTTCCAGCTCAGCACTGTCCCCATGACCTGTTCTACCTGCCTATCTCCCTATCCGCACCAGCCTCCTCCCTCACCTCTCCTCCCTTCCCTCGCTCCCTCCCATCCTCCCCCCCTCCTCCTGACCTGCTGCGCTTTTCCAGCAACACATTTTCAGCTATCACCTCCATCCCCACCCCATCACCTATTGTACTCTATGCTACTTTCTCCCCACCCCCACCCTCCTCTCATTTATCTCTCCACCCTGCAGGCACTCTGCCTCTATTCCTGATGAAGGGCTTTTGCCTGAAACGTTGACTTTCTTGCTCCTCAGATGCTGCCTGAACTGCTGTGCTTTTCCAGCACCACTCTAATTATTAAATAGTGACAGCTCATTTTGTTGTGTGTGGGTCAGTTTTATTTGTTTGAAAATTCAACAAAAGAAACCTGGAGAGACAGACAGAGACCCCCCTCCCAGATACACAGTGAATTGAATTGAAATGGCCATCCTGTATGTATTTCTGTGATTATCACATTTTATCCCCCTGGCCTATACACCTCTCACATCACTCTGACATGAGAACAGGTCTTTGGAGAGAGTTTCCCATTGAAGGTTTCAATTCCCTCCTCAGGGAATCCTGCCTCCCAGATCCTGGGGATTAACCTGTTTGTGTCACAATCCCGAGTCCTCGGTTACTTTAACCCCAGGCTTCAAACCCGTTTTAAACCATGAACCTTCCACTGGGACAGTCAGCTCTCTCCCTCTCTCTCACACTCTCACTCACTCCTCCCCACCCTCCCTCTCTCGTTCTCCCTCTCTCCCCCTCTCTCTGCCCCTATCTACGTTTCCAGCTCTGTTCAGCTTTCTCCTGCTCTCGAGAATTGATCTATGTCTCTCCCACACCCCCTCTATCCTCTCTCCACCCCAACCCCAACCCGTCCTTTCTCTCTCCCCCTCCCTCGCTCTCCATTCCCCCTCCGTTCTGACAGAAATGCCCTCTCCTCTCCTCCCTCCCTCCCTCCCAGTTAAACTGGGTTCCCATCTCCTTTTCCTGCAGCCATTAGCCAGGTCAATAGCACATTCTGAGGGGAGGGGAAGGTCTTTCTTGGGGGAAGTGGGGGATGATACAGAGCCCAGGCTCTGTCCACAGGCTGCTCTGATGTGTAAGGGGTGACCCACAGGCAGAGGGGTGCACAGCAAGATCCCACAGGCAGCTGGGTGTGGCACCCCTGGGGTATTTCACCGTCTTTGTCCCACGCCAGAACACTCCACCCCATCCCCAGCAACACCCCCTCCATAAGCGCGTTACCCTCCCCCATGTACTTCTCACACAGCAAGGTCCCAATAGTGCCAGCAATTTCACAATTCAGTTTGTAACTGGGGGTCTCCCTGACTCGCTCTCCCGTACTGTCTCTCTCCTGGTCCTGTCTCTCTCTGTGTCACCAAATCCCACTTCTCTGTGTCACCATCTCCCCCTCTGCCTCTCCCTCTCTGTGTCATCATCTCCGTCTCTCTCTCTCTGTGTCACCATCTCCGTCTCTCTCTCTCTCTCTGTCACCATTTCCCTCCTCTCTCTCTCTCTCTCTCTCTGTGTCACCATCTCCCCCTCTCTCTCTCTGTGTCACCATCTCCGTCTCTCTCTCTCTCTCTCTGTCACCATTTCCCTCCCTTTCTCTCTCTCTCTCTCTCTCTGTGTCACCATCTCCCCCTCTCCCTCTCTCTCTGTGTCACCATCTCCCCTCTCCCTCTCTCTCTGTGTCACCATCTCCCCTTCTCCCTCTCTCTGTGTCACCATCCCCCTCTCTCTCTGTGTCACCATTTCCCTCTCTCTCTCTCTCTGTGTCACCATCTCCCCCTCTCTGTCTCTGTGCCAACATCTCGCCCTCTCCCTCTCTGTGTCACCATCTCCCACTCTCTCTGTATCACCATCTCCCTCTCTCCCCCCTCTCTCTGTGTCACCACCTTCCTCTCTCTCTTTGTGTCATCATCTCCCTCTCTCTCTCTCTCTCTCTCTGTGTCATCATCTCCCTCTCTCTCTCTCTGTCACCATCTCCCTCTCTCTCTCTGTGTCACCATCTCCCTTTCTCTCTCTCTCTGTCACCATCTCCCTCTCTCTCTCTCTGTGTCATCATCTCCCTCTCTCTCTGTCACCATCTCCCTCTCTCTCTCTGTGTCACCATCTCCCTTTCTCCCTCTCTGTCATCATCACCCTCTCTCTCTGTGTCACCATCTCCCCCTGTCTCTCTGTCACCATCTCCCTCTCTCTCTGTGTCACCTTCTCCCTCTCTCTCTGTCACCATATCTCTCTCTCTCTCTCTCTGTGTCACCATCTCCCTCTATTTCTCTATCAACATCTAACTCTCTCTGTGTCACCATCTCTCCCTCTCTCTCTCTCTCTCTGTGTCACCATCTCCCACTCTCTCTGTATCACCATCTCCCTCTCTCCCCCCTCTCTCTGTGTCACCACCTTCCTCTCTCTCTTTGTGTCATCATCTCCCTCTCTCTCTCTCTCTCTGTGTCATCATCTCCCTCTCTCTCTCTCTGTCACCATCTCCCTCTCTCTCTCTGTGTCACCATCTCCCTTTCTCTCTCTCTCTGTCACCATCTCCCTCTCTCTCTCTCTGTGTCACCATCTCCCCCTGTCTCTCTGTCACCATCTCCCTCTCTCTCTGTGTCACCTTCTCCCTCTCTCTCTCTGTCACCATATCTCTCTCTCTCTCTCTCTGTGTCACCATCTCCCTCTATTTCTCTATCAACATCTAACTCTCTCTGTGTCACCATCTCCCTCTCTCTCTCTGTGTCACCATCTCCCACTCTCTCTGTATTACCATCTCCCCTCTCCCCCCTCTCTCTGTGTCACCACCTTCATCTCTCTCTTCGTGTCATCATCTCCCTCTCTCTCTCTGTGTCACCATCTCCCTCTCTCTCTCTCTTTCTCTCTCTGTGTTACCATCTCCCCCTCTCCCTCTCTGTCACCTTCTCCGTTTCTCTCTCTCTGTGTCACCATCTCCCCCCCGCCTCTCTCTTTGTGTTGCCATCTCCTCCCTCTCTGAGTCACCATCTCTTCCTCTCTTTCTGTCACTATCTCCCTCTCTCTCGCTCTGTCAGTATCTCCCTCTCTCTCTCTCTCTGTCACCATCTCCCCATCTCTCTCTTTGTGTTGTTATCTCCACCTCTTTCTCTCTGTCACCATTTGACCTCCTCTATGTCGCCATCTCACCCTCCCCCCTCTCTCCCTGTGTCACCATTTCCCCCAGCACCTCACTCTCTCTCTCTGTTGCCATCTTTCCCTCCCCCTCCATCTCTGTTGCCATCTCCCTCTGTCTCTCTATGTGTCACCATCTCCTTCTCTCTGTCTCTCTGAGTATCGCCATCTCCCTCTTAAACCTATCCATCTCTCTCTCTGTCTGTCCAATCTGGATTTGTTTGAAAAGTCCAACAAAAGAAAACAGAGAGGGTTCACTATAGGGGACACAGAGAGAAAGACAGAGAGAAACTCACTCCCAGATACTCAGTGAATTGAATAGAAATGGCCGACCTGTGCCTTATTTCTACAATTTTCACATTTAAGCCCATGGCCTATACACATCTCACGTTACTCTGACATTAGAACGGGTCTATGGAGAGAGTTTCTCATTTAAGCTTTTAATTGCTTCCGTGGGAGTCCTCTGTCTGTCAGACACTCGCTGGCGATTGACGTGTTTGTGTTAAATCCCAAGGTCCCAGTTACTTTAAGCCCAGGCTTCAAACCTGTTTTAAAACTGCTAGGGCCGCAATCCGACAGGACCCAATTAACCAGAGGCCCTGTAAAAAGCCAGTCCACCCCCAGGGAGGGGATTAAATCACAGGGTAATCTGCAGACAAAACTCACCTGGGCCCCCACAGGGTGCAGCCTGTTAAACAGGCCTCAGAACTGTGTTCCCCCGCTGGAGAAAGTTCTTGTTCGAAGGTTTCCTGGTCTCAAACTCTCTCTCTCCAAGTGGCTGGAAAGTTCCCTTTGGAAGGTAAGAGGCAGCATTCGTTGAAAGGCAAAGCAGGAAAATCTTTTGGTGGGAGATGGCACAGCAAGATCCCAGGGTTTTTCCCCTGTCAGTGACACAGACAATCTCTCAACAACATCCAAACACAAACATGGTGGGCGATGAGTTCAATTTTCATGTTGAAAAGCTTTTCAATTGATGAGTCAGCTGATTAAAACACTCACTACCTGCAACGGTGACCTCAGGGCAACTGATGCACAACAAGATCCCACATGTGACAATTCTGCATCAGCTCGATAATCTGATCGTTTTTGTTTCCCTCTGTGATGCTGGTTCAGTTTGTATATTTCCAGTCAGCCCAGAATTAAAAATTACAGCTATTTCACAATCTCACAAGACCTCTCCATCTCTCTCCTTGTGTTTCTCCCATTCTCTCCATTTTTCAATTCTCTCTCTTGCTCTCCTTCTCTCTCTGTTGAATGTTATCATCCTGCCCTCTCAATGACCCATCTTCCTCTGACACTGTGACAAGTTTTTACAGAGGGTCAGATATTTTGGGTTTTAATTCCCTCCTGAGGGAGTCTTGCCTCCCAGATCCTGGGGGTTATCCTGTATGTGTCACGGTCCCGAGTCTCGGTTATTTTAACCTCAGGCTTCAAACCCATTTCAAAAATGACAGGGCCGCAATCTGACAGGACCCAGTTAACCAGAGGCCCCTATAAACCAGGCTCTTTCCCACCACACTCCCCACCCCCAGAGGAGATGAAACCTTGGGGTAATAAACAGGGCACAACTCACCTGGGCCCAACGGGGTGCAGCCTGGTGAACAGGCCTCAGGCCTCAGGCCTGTGCTCCCCCTCTGGAGGTTGTTCGTGTCCAAGGCTTTCCTGGCCCCAGACATTTTGGATCTTCACTTTACAGCTTTCCCAAAAAAAAGTTCCTCGGGACAAAAGAGAGAAAAGATGAGACTGGTTTTGTTGGTGGGGGGGTGGGGAGTGAGAGCACTTTGATGCAAAATTACACAGCAAGATCCCAGGTTGAAATGCAACCCACCAACCCTAATACATTATATAACATCACCACAACATCAAAATACAATCAAATTGTAAGACAGCAATTACCCAGAGGCTGAAACATTAACACACACACACACACACACAGACACAGACACACATACACACACACACAGACATGCACACTCACAGACAGACAGACATTCCTGCACATACACACACTCTCCCACAGACTGTCTCACATACGCTCACACATACACTCCCACACACACACAAACCCTCTCACAGACCTATACTCTTTTACACACACACACACACACACACGCACACACACACACAAACACGCACTCTGTCACAGACACTTGTATCACCCCCCACACACCCACATGCGCACACACACTCTCTCCAAAATTCCTTCTCTCACAAAGTCTGTTATACACTCTAACACACACACACACGCTCACAAACACACTCTCTCACACTCATGCCCACACACACACACACTCTTTCTATTGTGCATGCACAGCCTCACATGCACACACTCTTTCTTTCACACACGCAATCTCTATTTCTCTCACACGCAGGCCCATACAGTCTTTCCCTCTCATGCACACCCTCTCTCTTGCGTGCACACATTCTCTCTCTCTCATGTAAGCACACACCCACTCTGTCTCACAAGGGCATGCTCTCCCTCTCACTCACACACTCTCTCACAAACACACTCTCCTTCTCTTGCAGGTACATTCACACAAAGTGCGCACATGTACACACCCTCTCATACACGCACACACACACACACACACTCGCTCTCGCACACACAAACAATCTTTCTCGGGCAGGCTTTCTCGCAAGCATCCCGTCTTTTTCGCTCATGCAGGTACACGTTCTCTCGCACGCTCTGAAACACGCTGTCTCTCACTCACACACTCTCTCTCTTGCATGCACACACACACTCTCTCTCCTGCATGTGCTCACTCTCTCGAGCACACCAACACTTTCTCTCACAAGCACACTCTCATGTATACACATTCTTCCTCTAGCACACTTGCACATCTCTTTCACACACATGCACACTGTCTCACTCATGTTCATGCACACTATATAACTCACATTCACGCACACTCTCACACGTTCACACACAGTCTCTTCCTCTTGCATACCCACACACTCACATATCTCTCGCATATCTCTCTCACTTTTATGTGCTCTCTCTTTTGCACACACTTTCACACTCGCGCATTCTCACACACACACTCTCGCGCTTGCACGTACTCCATCATGTTCACACATACTCTCTCTCATGTTCATGCACATTCCCTTTCTCCCAGTCACACACATACTCTCTCACGATCGCGTGCACTCTCTCTCACGTTTGCTCACACACTCTCGCATTCACACACATATAGTCTCTCGTGTTCGTGCACACACACTCACATTCGCATGCTACCTCTTGTGCTTGCACGTTCTCTCGTGTTTACGCACTCTCTCTCGTGATTTCATGCTCACTCTCTCGCTCACGCACACTACCTCTCTCGCATTCCAAACACACTCTCTCTCTTTCACTTTCATTCACACTTTCTCTTGTGTTCACACACACTCTCTCTCATGCACTGTCTCTCTCTCTCTTGCATTTATGCAATCTCTTTCTTGTACATTCGCATACTCTGTCTTGCATTCACACAGACTGTCTCTCTCGCACTCACGCAAACGCTCTCTCTCGCATTCGTGTACTCTCCCTCTCTCTCGCGGTCGCACACTCTCTTTTGCATCTGCTCACCCACTCTCCCTGTTGCACCTTTGCACTCTTTTTCATCTGCTTTCTGTACATACTCTCTCATGCTTTTGTGCATTCTGTATCTCACATATTTGCACACACTCTCTCACATTTGCACAATCTCTATCTCATATTTGTGCACTCTTGTGTTTCTGTACACACTTTCATGCATTTGTGCACACTCTATCTCTTGTGTTTGCATACTCTCGCTCTCTTGCGTTTGCACACACTGTCCCTCAAGCTGCACAGTCTCTCATGTTCGCGCACTCTCTCTCTCTCTCACGTTAGTGCTCTCTCTCACACATCCACGCACACTTGCTCTCTTGCATTCACGCACACTCGCGTTCGTGCACACTCTCTTTCTCGTTCACACACACTCTCTTGCATTCGCACACATTCACGTTTGTGCACACGCTCTCTCACATTTGAGTGCACTCTCACTCTTGCATTAGCGTGCACTCTCCCTTGCTCACATTTGTGCACACTCTGTCTCTCACATTTCCGCACAATGTCTCTCTCAAATTAGTGCACTGTCTCACTCGTGTTTGCCCTCACATTCTCTCTCTTTCTCTCTTGCGTTTGCGCAGACTCTCTCTTATGAAATGATTAGATTACTTACAGTGTGGAAACAGGCCCTTCGGCCCAACAAGTCCACACCTACCCGCCGAAGCGAAACCCACCCATTCCCCTACATTTACCCCTTACCTAACACTATGGGCAATTTAGCATGGCCAATTCACCTGATCCGCACATCTTTGGACTGTGGGTGGAAACCGGAGCACCCGGAGGAAACCCACGCAGACACGGGGAGAACGTGCAAACTCCACACAGTCAGTCGCCTGAGTCAGGAATTGAACCCGGGTCTCTGGTGCTGTGAGGCAGCAGTGCTAACCACTGTGCCACTGTGCCGCCCTACACTTATGTTGGCACACTCTCTCTCATGCGTTTAGGCACTCTCTCTCACATTCACATATTCTCTCTTGTGTTCATGCACTCTCTCGTGCTCGCACACACACACTCTCGCACTGACACATACACTCCATCTTTCTCTCACGCTTGCACACAATGTTCCTCTTGCACACACACTCATTCTCTGTCCCATTCACACACACTCCCCTCTCTCACATGCACGCACTCTCTTTCTGTCACACGCTCACACACATTCTGTTCAATCAGACATCCAGGGATTCTTTAATGGAGCTTTAATATTTGAAAGTCCCAGTGTACTTGGTCATTCCATGTTCCTGTGTAACTGTGTGAGCATGTCTGTGACTGTGTGTGTGTGTGTGTACCTCTCCTGTGCTGACAGGATTCCAGAGCCATCACTGAAACCTTCTCTGCTCCGGCCCACCCCCCCAAGGTTAACATTGTCCCATTTAGTCTGGATTGTCTCTCTGCAGGCTAACACCCAAACACCATCACTTCCCACCTCACTGTAGGAGGCTGAGAAATGATCATGGACAAACTGTGAGGGGCTGTTTTAATCTACAAAGCCAGCACAAAGGGTTCTGAAGGTGTCTGCCATCTTAGATATGTTGGCAGCCATTTCATGTTAGCCCAGCACTGACATTGACTTTACAAATAGGGAGAGGCAAGAAAGAGTGGGGAGTTGGGGAGTGTGTGTGTATCTGAGTGCAGTATAGATTCCCCAGAATGATAACTGGACAGGAAGGGGTCACTGGGGAGGGAGGGAAGTGAACGAAACGCAGGATTGTCTCCCTGGGATTTACCAGGATCAGAGGGAATAGATGTTTTTGGGACAATAATGACAACTGCTGGGATAGAGAAAGAGAAAGGTGTTTTGCTGCTTCTGGGTCTAGGATTAGAATCAATGTCTAAAACTCCAACAATACTCTGAAACAGTTTCAAGATTAAAATGAAGGAACAAAGCCTCCCATTTCTCTCTGTGATACTGCAAAGACTGTGTCTTACTCACTCACTCACTGAACCTGTCCAACTCCCTTCCCAGCCTTTCTGCGTCCGCCTTTACTGTCCCACATCACTTTGTATAATCAGTAACTGGAACACGGGATCCCATCATCTCAGTCATTCACAGAGACTGTGTCCAGCGCACTGTGGGTCCCAGCGAATAATTCACTACCATCTGCTAGTGTACAGCTTGTGTCTGTCTCAGAGTGAGCTCTGAAACATCTCCAGGACACTCCCATCCTGCCTCTGTGTGTGTCTGGCTCTGTATCTGTGTCTGTAACTCTCTCGCTATCTGCCTCAGAAATTAGTTTCCCTGTTCCCTCAATCACACACTGAGGACACTACAAAACTGCTCCATTCCCCCGAACCCAGTTTGAGATGACACTGAAGGCATGGAATGTGATTTATAAATGTCCATCCCTCAGTTACTTTGTGGGGTTGCAGTGTCAGGCTGTGATTTGGGTTAAATCCAGGCCAGGCCTCTTCCCCCAAGGACATTGGGTGACCATTTTGCTCTTTATGACAAACAGAGAAAGCCCTCAGCCCTCACAGGCCTATTTCACTGGAATTCTGTGCTTCATATTCATTGGCCAACAACAGGAAGGAGGTCTCTCTGTGAGTGTTTTACTGAGATGACATCAGCAATCCTGTGGACCACTTTCATCCTCAGACACCTTCCCAACGACAGTAAACAGCACCTGCTTGGATCCTCCGAAGGTCTACTGCTCTTCCCTGTATACTCCATTGGCAATTTGTGTATCATCTGCACATTCCAATGATATGTCCTGTTTAATGAGGGGAGATACAGAGTAAAGCTGTCTCGACACTGTCTGCATTAATGCCTCCCAGAACAGGTACAGCGTGGGGAGAGCTCTCTATGATGTTGCAGTCAAATAGCTGAAGAATAGGCATTCCCCAAGCAGAGGCTCAGAGTAAGTTAAGTTTAAACTGTCTCCATCACACACCCCCACACACAGATACAAAGACACAGTCCTGAACTCTCAACCGTGGTACAACAGGTTCAGTCCATCACTGACTCTACATTCTCTACTCTACACTTCCACTAATTCAACACCAAGTTCGTTTTTTGATCTCTCTGTTCTGTTGTCATTCTCTGCTGGATTCCTGGTTCTGAGCATCCTAATGAACAGATGTTCTAATTCCACCGGCCATGTCCTGCTCCTAAACACAGCGTCTGATTTCATTCTGGTGTGTGATACAGGAGCCCCACACTGTCAGGGAAGGTAAATCTCTCACATACAAACTCTCTTTCTATCTCTGTCTCATGCACGATCTCACTGTTTTTCTCTCTCTCATGTAAAATCTCACAAGTTCTTTCTCCTTCCCATGTATGATATCACCATCACCCTCTGTCTCAGCACATGTCTCATACATAATAGAGTCATTGAGTATACAGCATGGAAACAGACCCTTCGGTCCAACCCATTCATGCTTACCAGATATCCCATCCCAATCTAGTCCCACCTGCCAGTACCTGGCTCATATTCCTCCAAACCCTTCCTATTCATATATCTGTCCAAATGACTCTTAAATGTTGCAATTGTACCAGCCTCCACCACTTCCTCTAGCATTCATTCCATTCACAAGCCACCCTCTGTCTAGAAATGTTGCCCCTTAGGTCTCTTTGATGTCTTTCCCCTCTCACCTATGCCCTCTAGTTTTGGACTCCACCACACGAGGGCAAATACTCTGTCTATTTATCTTATCCATGCTCCTCATGATTTTATAAACCTTGATAAGGTCACCCCTCCAGCCTCCAATGCTCCAGAGAAAACAGCCCCAGCCGATTCACCTTCTTCCCATAGCTCAAATCCTCCAACCCTGGCAACATCCTTGTAAATCTTTCCTGAACCCTTTCAAGTTTCACAACATCTTTCCAAGAGGAAGGAGACTTGAATTGCACGCAATATTCCAATAGCCGCAACATGACCTCCCAACTCCTGTACTCAATACTCTGACCAATAAAAGAAATCGTACCAAATGCCTTCTTCACTATCCTATCTACCTGTGACACCACTTTCCATGAGCTAGGAACCTGCACTCCAAGGTCTCTTTGTTCAGCAGCACTCTCTAGAACTTTACCATTAAGTGTATAAGTCCTGCTAAGATTTGCTTTCCCAAAATGCAGCACCTCGCATTTATCTGAATTAAACACCATCTGCCACTTCTCAGCCCACTGGCCCATCTGGTCATGATCCTGTTGTAATCGGAGGTAACCCTCTTCACTGTCCACTACACCTCCAATTTTGGTGTCATCTGCAAACTTACTAACTGTTCGCATCCAAGTCATTTATTTAAATGACAAAAAGTAGAGGACCCAGCACTGATCCTTGTGGCACTCCACTGGTCACAGGCCTCCAGTCTGAAAAACAGCCCTCCACCACCACCCTCTTTCTTCTACCTTTGAGCCAACTCTGTAACCAAATGGCTAGTTCTCCCTGTATTCCATGAGATCTAACCTTGCTAATCCGTCTCCCATGGGGAACCTTGTCGAATGCCTTACTGAAATCCATACAGATCACATCCACCGCACTGCCCTCATCAAGCCTCTTTGCTACTTCTTCAAAAAACTCAATCAAGTTTGTGAGACATGATTTCCCACACACCAAGCCATGTTGACGATCTTAATCAGTCCTTGCCTTTCCAAATACATGTACATCCTGTCCCTCAGGATTCCCTCCAACAACTTTCCCACCACTAAGGTCAGGCTCACTGGTCTGTAGTTCGCTGGCTTGTCCTTACCATCCTTCTTAAACAGTGGCACCACGTTAGCCAACCTCCAGTCTTCTGGCACCTCACCTGTGAATATTGATGAGACAAATATCTCAGCAAGAGGCCCAGCAATCACTTCTCTAGCTTCCCACAGAGTTCTTGGGTACACCTGATCAGGTCCTGGGGATTTATCCACCTTTACCCGTTTCAAGACATCCAGCACTTCTTCCTCTGTAATCTGGACATTTTGCAAGATGTCACCATCTATTTCCCTATATTCCATATCTTCCATATCCTTTTCCACAGTAAACACTGATGCAAAGTTCTCATTTAGTATCTCCCCCATTTTCTGCATCTCCACACAAAGGCCACCTTGTTGATCTTTGAAGGGCCTTATTCTCTCCCTAGTTACCCTTTTGTCCTTAATGTATTTGTAAAAACCCTTTGGATTCTCCTTAATTCTATTTGTTTCAGCTACTCATGTCCCCTTTTTGCCCTCATGATCTCCCTCTTCAGTATACTCCTACATCCTTTGTACCCTTCTAAGGATTCACTCGATCTATTCTGTCTGTACCTGACATATGCTTCCTTCTTTTTCTGAACAAAACCCTAAATTTCTTCAGTCATCCAGCATTCCCTATAACCACCAGGCTTTCCGTTCACCATAACAGGAATATACTTTCTCTGGATTCTCGATACCTCATTTCTGAAGGCTTCCCATTTTCCAGCCGTCCCTTTACCTGCGAACATCTGCCCCCAATCAGCTGTAGAAAGTTCTTGCTTAATTCCGTCAAAATTGGCTTTTCTACAATTTAGAACTTCAACTTTTAGATCTGATCTATCCTTTTCCATCACTATTTTAAATCTAATAGAATGATGGTTGCTGGCCCCAAAGTGCTCCCCCACTGACACTCAGTCACCAGCCCTGCCTTATTTTCCATGAGTAGGTCAGGTTTCGCACCTTCTTGAGTAGGTACATCCACATCCTGCTGGCCCCTTTCTCCCGTGACAATATTCTACACGCTCTCTGAGACATCCTTGATCCTGGACACAGGGAAGCAACACACCATTTGCTTTCTCGTTGTTGGCCACAGAAACGTCCGTCTGTACCTTGGACTACAGAATCCCCAAACAAAATTGATCTCTTGGAACCCGACATACCCCTCATTGCATTCGAGCCCGTCTCAACACCAGAAACTTGGCTGTTCGTGCTACGTTCCCCTGAGAATCCAGCACCCCCTACGTTTTCCAACCAGCAAACCTGTTTGAAATGGGCATATCCACAAAAGACTCCTGAACTGGGTGCCTACCTCTCTTACCTTTCCTGCAGTTAACCCATCTATGTGACTGTATCTGAGGCTTTCCCCCCTTCCTATAACTGCCTTCCATCACATACTGTTGCTGTTGCAAATTCCTCATTTTCAGACATTCAGACCCAGGGAGGTTTTGTCCCTGAGAGAGGGCAGGTTCAGATCTTCAGGAAGAATAGAAATATCAGAACGCTTCTGTCAAAAGTGGTTAGAAAATCTGAAATTAATGTCTCGGGGATTAAGCTGATCTTGCACACATATGTCAGAGAGTTAACCCAATGATAGTGTCAGCAAAGAGGAGGACAAGGATTTTTTCAATGTTAGGGGACTAACAGGGAAGGCGGATGAACGCAGGGCATGGTTAGGAACATGGGGCTGGGATATCATAGTGATTACAGAGACGTGGTTCAGGGATGGACAGGACTGGCAGCTTAATGTTCCCTGATACAAATCCAATAGGGCAGGATAGGAAGGTGGGGGGCAAGACAGGGGAGGGAATGGCATTTTTCATCAGGGATAATATCACGGCTGTACTTGGGAAGGATATTCCTGAGAATACATGGAGTGAAGTTATTTGGGTGGAACTGAGAAATGAGAAAGGGATGATCACCTTATTGGGATTGTATTATAGACTGCAGGAGAAAGTGAGGACTGAAGATGCTGGAGGTCAGAGTCGAGAGTGTGGTGCTGGAAAAGCACAGCAGGTCAGGCAGCATCCAAGGAGCAGGAGAATCGACGTTTCGGACGTTTCACTTTCCTGATGAATGGATTGTGCCCGAAAAGGCAATTCTCCTGCCCTTCGGATGCTGACTGACCTGCTGAGCTTTTCCAGCACCACACTCATGTACTATACCCTTATTCAGCAGGAAATCGAAGTGTCAGTGGGGGAGCACTTTGGGGCCAGCAAACATAATTCTATAATTGTATTGGTTTTAAAACAACGATGGAAAAGGACAGACTGGATCTACAGGTTCGCGTTCTAAATGGGAGGAAGGCCAATTTTGACGGTATTAGACAAGAACATTCAAAAGTACAGTGTGGGAGTTGGGGGAGGGATGATTTGCAGATTAAGGAAAATGGGAAGCCTTCGAAAATGAGGCGACACGAGTCCAGAGACAACATGTTGCTGTTACCGGAAATGGTAAGGAAAGGTAAGGTATAGAGAAAGCTGGATGACGGGAGATATTGAGGATTTAGTTAAGAAACACATGTCAGGGATAGATAGCAGAAATCAAGTTAATCCTTGGAGGAGAGTAATGGCAGCAGGAGTATACTTCAGAGCGAAATCAGGAGGGCAAAAAGTGGACATGAGATCGATTTGGCAAATAGGGTTAAGGAGAATTCCAAAGGGATTGTATCAATACATTAATGACAAAAGGGTAACTAGGGAGACAATAGGGCTCCTCAAAGATCAGCAGGGCAGCCTATGAGTGGTACTGCAGGAGATGGGGGTCGATATTAAATGAGGATTTTGCATCAGTGTTTACTGTGTTTTCCGAGTGGAGGCCTGTGACCAGTGGTGTGCCACAAGGATCAGTGCTGGGTCCACTGCTTTTTATCACTTATATAAATGGTTTGGGTGTGAATGCAGGAGGTATAGTTAGTAAGTTTGCAGATGACACCAGAATTGGGGGTGTAGTAGACAGCGAAGAAGGTTAGCCCAGAGTACAACAGGATCTTGATCAGAGGGGCCGATGGGTCAAGGAGTGGCAGGTGGAGTTTAATTTAGATCAATGTGAGGTGCTGCATTTGGAAAGGCAAATCAAGGTGTTATGCACTTAATGGTCAGGTCGAGGGGAGTGTTGCTGAACCAAGAGACCTTGGCATGCAGCTTTATAGCTCCTGGAAAGTGGAGTCACAAGCAGATAGGATAGTGAAGAAGGCATTTGGTATGCTGTCCATTATTGGTCAGAGTATTGAGTATAGGAGTTGGGAGGTCACATTGCGGCTGTACAGGACATTGGTTCGGCCATTTTTGGAATATTGTGTGCAATTCTGGATGATGTCGCAGTCAGAAAAATGAAGGACGGACATTCCCCAAGCAGAGACGCAGAGTTCAACTCAGTTTAAACTGTCTCCATCAAATGTATCCCACACCCAGACACAAACAACCTCTCGACTGTGCTACAACAGGGTCGGTATATCACTGGCTCTGTATTCTCAACTGTAATCTCCCACAAATTCAGCACCGAGTTCTTTGTTTGATTCTCTCTGTTCTGCTGTCATTCTCTGATGGATTCCTGGATCTGAGTGTCCTCATGAACAGACGTTCTAATTCCACAGGCCATGTCCTGCTCCTGAACACAGCGTCTGATTTCATTGCGGTGTGTGATAGAGGAGCCCCTTGGGGACAGGGGGAGGTCAGTCTCTCTCATGTACAATCTCACGATCGCTCTCTTGCACACAATCTCTCTTTCTCTATCTCTCTCTCTCTCTCTTTCCCCCTCTCCCATAAATGATCTTGCTTTCGTTCTTGTGTCTAAATGAACCAAGGGACATGAGGGGGAGGATGGGATTAGAGAATTGCGCACAATGATCGCACTCACTCTCTCACACTCTCTCACAGTCTCTCCTGCACCTACTCTCACACATGCCAAGTGACTGTGTGTGTGTGTGTATATCTGTGTGTGCATGCATTTCTGGTGTCCTTCCTATCAGAAGGATGTTGTGAAACTTGCAAGGGTTTAGAATAGATGCACAAAGATGTTGCCAGGGTTGGAGGATTTGAGCTATCGGAGAGACTGAATAGGTGAAGGCTGTTCTCTCTTGAGCGACAGAGGCTGAGGGGTGACCTGATAGAGGTTTATAAAATCATGAGGGGCATGATAGGATAAATAGACAAAGTCTCTTCTCTGGGGTGGGGGAGTCCAGGACTAGAGGGCAAAGGTTTAGGGTGAGAGGGGAAAGATATGGAAAAGAAGCCAAAGTGGCAACCTTTTCACACAGAGGGTGGTATGTGTGTGGAATGAGCTGCCAGAGGAAGTGGTGAAGGCTGGTACAATTGCAACATTGAAAAGGCACCTGGATGGGTGTAGGAAAAGGAAGGGTTTGGAGGGATATGGGCTGGGTGCTGGCAGGTGTACATCTCTCTGACTCTATGACTCTACTTGGCATCAGCCTTCCCAGTAGAACACCACTGTGTACACCAGCCCCTCTTCCCTGCATTAGACCCAGAGCCTTGACATTTCAACTGCTCCACCAAGTGCTTTTTAAAGGATGTGACATCAACTATCCTCTCATGTAAAACATTCCAGATCCCCACCACCCTCTGGGTGATAGTGCCCCTCAAATCCCCTCAAACCCTCCTGCCTTTCACCTTAAAATTAGCGCCCACCGCCCCCCCCCCCAACCCCCCTGTTATTGACCCTGTGATTAAGGGCAACTGTTGCTTCGTATCCAGGCTGTCCGTGCCCCTCATACTCTTATACACCTCTATCAGGTCCCCCCTCAATCCTCCCTGCTCCAAAGAAAACAGCCCAAATTTAGCCAGCCTCTCTCCATCGCTGAACTGCTCCAACCCAGCCAACATCCTGGGGAATCTCCTCTGTACCCCATCTGGAGCAATCTGGGACCAGCAATCACTTCCTGAGCTTCCTACAAACTTCAGGGGAACACCTCATCAGGTCCTGGGGATTTATCCACTTTTATGTGTTTCTCCTCTGTAATATGGGCATTTTTCAACAAAACCCCACATTCCATATCTTCCATCTCCTTCTCCACAGTAAACACTGATGCAAAATACTCATTTAGTATCACTCCCATCTCCTGTGGCTCCACACAGGGGCAGACCTTTCTGATCTTTGAGAGGCCCTATACCCCACCATCATTACTCTTTCATACTTAATGTATTTGTGACATCCCTTTGGAGGTTTTAACGTACAAAAATCGATCATTGTTCAGAGGAACATTGGGACTCAGGGTCTGTTCTCAAAGGAGTTCAGGAGGATGGTGATGATCTCATTGAAACCTACAGAATTCTGACAGGCCTGGATAAAATGGACGTGGTGGAGATATTTCCACGAGGAGGGGGGGCTAGGACCCGAGGGCACAGCCTGAGAGTGAAGGGGTAACCCTTTCGAACTGAGATGAGGAAGAATTTCTTCAGCCAGAGAGTGGTGTCTCTGTGCAACTCACTGCTGCAGAAGGCTATGGAGGCCACGTCACTGAGTGTATTTAAAATCGTGACAGATACGTTCTCGATAAGTGAAGGGGACCATAGGTTAGGGGGGGAAGGCAGGAGAATGGAGTTGAGAACCATATCAGCCATGATCCAATGGGAAGCAGACTCGATGGGCCAACTCTGCTCCTGTATCTGATGGTCCAACATGACAGTGTGAACAACTCCAATCTCAATCATGAATCTGTGACATCAAAAGACATGATGGAGATATTAACAGCAAATATAAATGCAGTTGAATGTTTTTCGGATGAATTTCACCAAATCATAAAGAAGGACACATCAAACATCATGGAGCTGTCAGCTTCTGTAACTCGCCCAGTGATTGTGTCTGGATCTGCCATCACTGCTCGAGCAGTTGCAGCTTTGATTGCAGCCTATTTGTAATGTCAGCTGCTGCTGTCTGGTGTGTTGTCTCTGAGGTGATCTACATCATGAAATGTTGGCTCATGGTTTGGTCTATCTGTTACAGAGCAGAGGCTGACACCCCTCTGATAATAAAACTGAAACACCCAGAAAAGATCGTCTCGTAATCTAATAAAAATAAGTGTGAAAGGTGATATAACATACTTCTCACCCCAATCTGTTCCCATAGAATCCATAGAATCCCTACAGTGTGGAAACTGGCCCTTCGGCCCAACATGTCCACAATGACCTTCTGAAGACTAAGCCACCCAATCCCATTGCCTCACTACTGTACCCTAAACTGCACATCCCTGGGAACTGTGGGACAATTTAGCATGGCCAATTCACCCTAACCTACACATCCCTCTGCACTATGGACAATTTAACACGGCCAATTCACCCTAACCTGCAGATCCCTGTGCACTATGGGACAATTTAGCACGGCCAATTCACCCTAACCTACACATCCCTGCGCATTATGGGACAATTTAGCATGACTTCCCCCAATTAATGATTTAATTGTCCACCACCCGTCACAACCCAATGTGGAATGGCTGTGTAAGATTACTTATCCCTGCCTATTGCAAGTTGATTTCCCACAATCGATCAACCCTTTGTTGTGACATTAGTAAATTAATTCTGAGTTTTGAGTATGTTTGGTATTTCTCTGTGGTAGCCCTCCTACACTTCACATTTTACCTGATTTGATAACATCAACACAACCAGTTCTTCTGGAACATGATGATTGCATTAGTCATAGAGATGCACAGCACAGAATCAGACCCTTCACTCCAACTCATCCATGTTGACCAGATCTCCGAACCTAACCTAGTTCCATTTGCCAGCCCCTGACCCTTATCCCTCTAAACCCTTCCTATTGATGTACACATCCAGATGCCTTTTAAATGCTGTAATTCTACCAGCCTCCACCTCTTCCTTTAGCAGCTCATTCTATGCACACACCACTCTCTGCATAAAAAACGTTGCTCCTTAAGTCCCTTTTGAATCTTTCCCCTCTCATCCTGAACCTACGCCCTCTAGGTTTGAACGACCCCACCCCTGGGCAAAGACTTTGTCTGTTTATCCTATCCATGACTCTCATGATTTTATAAAACTCTATAAGGTCACCTGCAGCCTCAGACGCTCCAGGGATAACAGCCCCATCCTATTCAGTCTCTCTCTAGAGCTCAATTCATCCAACCCTGACAACATCCCTGTAAATCTTTTCTCACCCCTTTCAAGATTCACAACATCCTTCCGATAGTAGGGAGACCAGAATTGCACACAATATTCCTAAAGTGGCAGAACCAATGTCCTGTACAGCCGCAACCTGACCTCCCAACTCCTACACTTGATACTGTGACCAATAAAGGAAAGCATACCAAATGCCTTCTTCACTATCCTATCTACCTGCAACTCCACTTTCAAGGAGCTATAAACTTGCACTCCATTCATGTGCAACTTCATGTTACAGTAAAATCACGCTTCAGGAACAGCACTTAACGTGTTGGGGCCAATCATGTTGCAGCCAACACACATTTTCAAAGTTCACATTGTCAAAAGTGTCCCCAATTCTTCAATTGTGTTACAGCAAATTCATGTTGATGAAACACACATTATCACAGAATGACCTGCAATTGGCTCCTGAGGGATTCGAGGTTAAAAAAAAATCAATTGGAATTCTGGACAAAAAAGAACAAACAATCTGAAGAAATGGTGGTAAGGAATTGATAAGAGTTTTATGCACCAGTGATATAGATGTGTAATGTTCATATTAATATCAAAATCTCTCCACAGTTTCAAGGTAAGATCATCAAAACTTGAAACAAACACAATAAGCATTACAGAAACTCAGCAGGTCTGGCAGCATGGGTGGAGAGAGAAACACCGTTAACATTGAGTCTCATGTGACTCATCTTCACAACATCAAAAACTGACCAATTTGACAACGTTGTGAGGTTTACAAGGGATTTGGGATCCACAGAGTCACTAACATCTGTCTTCTCAAGTAAGTTTTCTTTGTAATAAGTTAATTAAACTTTGCTAAACAAACTAATCTCAAAGATTTTGTCTTCTCGGGGACTAATGTAGGAGCAGGGAGATGTGTGAGAGCTGCTCAGGAGGGTTGAAACGAGTAGTTTTGGGGAGGATCCGGGGAATTAGTGAGGAAAGAGGTCACTCTGAGACTGAGTTACAACTCACACAACACCAGGTTATAGTCCAACAGGTTTATTTGGCCCCCTGTGTTCTGTTGTCTGTGCCACATTATTTCGACTGATTCTAATCTAAAAAATGAGTTAACAGAGTCTAATGTGGATTCATGCAGTTTTTGAGCAAAGTACAATGTAACTCTGCAAGGACAAATTCACCCCACAAACGTATATGTGTTTATATGTGTGAGTATCGGAGTGTGTGTGTGTGTGTGTAGATAGTCCAATGGTGGTCACCTGTAATGTGACATGAACCCAAGGTCCCAGTTGAGGCCCTCCCTATGGGAACTGAACTTAGCTATCAGTTCTGCTTGGCCACGTTTCGCAGCTGCCTGTCCTGAAGTCCGCGTTGGAGGATGGTCACCCGAAGGTCTGAGGTCAAGTGTTCTCCAACTGAGAGGGAACATTCCTGTCTGTTGATTGTTTTACGGGGCCCATTCCCGTTGCCGTAGCCTCTGCTCGGTCTCCCCAATGTACCATGTCTCGGGACATCCCTGCCTGCAGTATATAAGATAGACAACGTTGGCTGAGTCACATGAGTACCTGCCACGTACATAGTGGGAGGTGTCCCACGCGTAATGATGGTATCCATGCCCACACTCTGACATGTCTTGCAGAGCCGACCGTGACAGGGTTGTATGGAGTTGTCCTGAAAGCTGGGCAGTTTGCTACAAACAATGATCTGTTTGAGGTTTTTCGATTGTTTAAAGGTGAGAAGTGGAGGTGTGGGGAATGTCTTGGTGAGGTGCTCATCCTCATTGATAATGTGTTGCAGGTCGCAAAGAACATGGTGTGGTTTTTCGGTTCCTGGGAAGTACTGGATAACGAAGGGTACCCTGTCGGTTGCAGCATGTGTCTGACTCCTAAGGAGGTCATTAGGGTACACATGTGCCTCAGCCAACGTTGTCTACACACACACACACACACACACACACACACACACACACACACACACACACACAGGCACTCCGATACTCACACATATAAACACATATACGTTTGTGGGGTGAATTTGTATTTGCAGATTTACATTGTACGTTGATCAAAACCTAGATGAATCCATCTCTGTTAACTCATTTTTTCAGATTAGAATCAGTCTAAATATTATGGCACAGACAACAGAACATAGGGGGCTAACACCTACAACATCTTATCTGGCCTGACACCAGTTGTTACAGTTAACCTGAGAATGTAACTTTTAAATAGAGCTTTGTGATTTACATATGAAACAAGTGAAACTATCATGGTCATTCCAACAGATGAGAGACTTAACAATTAAGATATTTTCCAATGTATAATGTCAGTTACATCACACTGTAAACTTTTGCTATAAATTCTGTGTTTTACACTTGTGTACTCCACAACCACCTGATGAAGGAGCAGCGCTCCGAAAGCTAGTGCTTCCAATTAAACGTGTTGGACTATAACCTGGTGTTGTGTGATTTTTAACTTTGTACACCCCAGTCCAACACCAGCATCTCCAAATCAATCTGAGACTGGTACAGTTGGGAAAAGGAGTGAGACAAACAGTCAGGGCAGGCAGGACAAAAACAGAGAACAAGGTAGGATTGATAAATTCAACTGCATTTATTTCAATGCAAGAAGCCTAATTGGGAAGGCAGATGAATTGAGGGCATGGTTAGGGATATGGTACTGGGGCATCATAGCAATTACAGAGACGTGGCTCAGGGACAGACAGGACTGACAGCTTAATGTTCCAGGATACAAATGCTGTAGGAAGGATACAAAAGGGGGTGCGAGAGGAGGGGGAGCAGTGTTTCTGATAAGGGTTAGCATTATGGCTGTACTGAGGGAGGATATTCCTGGGAATGCATCCAAGGAAGTTATTTGGGTGGAACCAAGAAATAGGAAAGGGATGATGATCTTCTTGGGATTATATTCTCGAACACCCCAAGAGGCAGCGGGAATTTGCGAAGCAAATCTTTAAGGAGATCTCAGTTATGTGTAAGAAAAATAGGATGGTAATTTCCAAACATAAACCTGGACTGCCAGAGTTTTCAGGGTTTCGTGTACAAGGAAATGTTGTGATTCAGCATCTGGATGTACCTACAAGAGAAGCTACAAAACGTGACCTCCTCTTGGGAAATAAGGCAGGGCAGGTGACTGAGGTGTCAGTGGGGGAGTACTTCGGGGCCAGTGACTGTAAATCTGTTAGTTTTAAAATAAATTAGTGATGGAAAAGGATCGACCGCATCTAAAAGTTGAAGTTCAAAATTGGACGAAGGCCAAAGTGAACGGTATTAGGCAAGAACATTCAAAAGTTGAGTGGGGACAGATGTTCAAAGGGAAAGGGAAGGTTGGAAAATGAGAAGCCTTCAGAAATGTGATTTTGAGAGTCCAGAGACAACATATTCCTGTTCGGGTGAGAGGCAAGGCTGGGAGGTGTAGGGAATGATGGGTGATGAGAGAAATTGAGGCTTTGGTATAGAAAAAGAAGGAAACGTGTCCAGGGTAGACAGCAGAGATTGAGTCAATTGTAAAAGAGTATAAAGGCAGTAGGAGCATACTTAAGAGGGAAATCAGGAGGGCAAAAAGGGGACATGAGATAGCTGTGGCAAACAGGGTTAAGGAGAACCCAAAGAGATATTATGACTATATGAAGGACAAAAGGATAACGAGGGAGAGAACAGTGTCCCATCAAGATCAGCAAGAGAGCCCACGTGTGGAACTGCAGGAGATGGGGAAGATATTAAATGAGTATTCTGCGTCAGGCATTGGTTCGGCCACTTTGGAATATTGCGTGCAATTCTGGTTTCCTTCCTATCAGAAGGATGTTGTCAAACTTGCTAGGATTCAGAAAAGATTCACAAAGATGTTACCAGGGATGGAGGATTTGGTTGTGCAACTGTCTTAATGTAACAAGTATAATCTACAGGTATGAATGCAATCTATAAGGGTGTGGGGTCTATTCTGGCTTCGACTGTGTATTGATCTGGATGGCAGAACCTTCAGTAATACTGTTATGCCTTATAAACCGGCTTGTAGCAACTTAAAGCCATAATGAGATGGGCAGACCTGCAGGGGCTGGGTGACATCACTGTGATAGTGGGCAGGTGAACTCTGTTCACATTGACATACCAGGGAGTAGGCAAGAGTGCCTCAGCTGTGCGGTGAAATGTCCACAGATACTGAAATGGATAGACTCAGGGAAAGCAGCTCAGTTCAAGTCCCACCTGTCCCTGTTGTATCTGAAGAGTTTAATTCAAAATCTCCACAGCAAATGTCATTCTGTTAATGTCAGTCTGAACGTTGCTTTTCTTGCTTCAACTTGTTCTTCCATTCTCTTAATAAAGCATCAATGATCACGAATATCAATCAGTTGTTCATACTTTGATGAAGTTTTGACCTTACCTCAAATGCTTTACAATAATTTCTTAATTTGTTCTTTTCGTTTTTGTTTGCACTCATATTGTCAAATGAACCGGGGGGTTTGTTGGTTAACAAGGAAGGAGGTGTTGCCCCTTGAATGGACCATGGCTGTCTCTCTATCTGAGCGAAGGGAAACAATCAGAAATAATTAGCCCCACCCCACATCAGTGTCTGGGTCAAGACTGGGAGTCAGACCTGCCTAAACTGGCACAGTTGGGACAGGGATTGAAACGGTGTTGTTGGCATCAGTCTGCGCAGCAATCCAGCCACCACACTGCTTTCTCAGTAAAAGAGGAGCTGGATTCGCTCAGAATTGCACTGGCCTGAATTTCCGGGTCTCTGGATGGTCAGGCATCTGACTCATGGTGAGAGATGTTGTTGTGACATCGCCAAAGAAGGGTGCATTCACCAGCGCAGACCTCCTGACACATGGGAATTGTGCAGGAAGTTTAAACATCAAATAGACACAAACTGCAGGTGTTTGCAGAAAGGGCTTCACTTCCCTCCCACAATCCAAAAATGTGCAGTTAGGGCGGATTGGCCATGCTAAATTTCAGTCTGAAACTCACTCCCAGGTAGCTGTTCTACCAGATATAAACCACCTCAAACCCGTTGATTAGATTCCAGTCGGTAACTCAATCCCAGGTACCTGTTATTCTTTATATAAACCATCCCAAACTTCTTGATTAGGTTTCAGAATTGGACAATGTTTTACTGACTCACTTACCATCTCTGCATCGAAATATTCTTCTCACAAACTCTGTCCCTTGGTCAGTGTGTGTGTCTCTGTCTGTTACTCTCTCCAATCCCAGAGGATCTGCAAACTACCACATCCACCTGTTAGCCTTTCTGAGTTGGTTCATGGTGTCCATGATCCCTGTACAATCCCAGGAAGGCTTCCTCACTTCCCATCTCCCATCCCTTGGTATTAACTGGCAAATCATAAGGTGTTCTCTAAATATTTGGTGACACCATCACATTAATAGAACATAGAACAACACGGCACAGAACAGGCCCTTCGGCCCACGATGTTGTGCCGAACATTTGTCCTAGCTTCAGCACCTATCCATGTACCTATCCAATTGCCGCTTAAACGTCACCAATGATTCTGACTCTGCCACTCCCACAGGCAACACATTCCATGCCCCCACCACTCTCTGGGTCAAGAACTTACCCTTGACATCCCCCCTATACCTTCCACCCTTCACCTTAAATTTATGTCCCCTTGTAACACTCTGTTGTACCCGGGGAAAAAGTCTCTGACTGTCTACTCTATCTATTCCCCTGATCATCTTATAAACATCCATCAAGTCACCCCTCATCCTTCGCCGTTCCAATGCGAAAAGGCCTAGCACTCTCAACCTATCCTCGTACGACCTGTTCTCCATTCCAGGCAACATCCTGGTAAATCTCCTCTGCATCCTCTACAAAGCTTCCACATCTTTCCGAAAATGAGACGACCAGAACTGCACACAGTACTCCAAATGTGGCCTTACCAAGGTCCTGTACAGCTGCAACATCACCTCACGACTCTTGAATTCAATCCCTCTGCTAATGAACGCTAATACACCGTAGAGTAAAAAGTGAGGTCTGCAGATGCTGGAGATCAGAGCTGAAAATATGTTGCTGGTTAAAGCACAGCAGGTCAGGCAGCATTCAAGGAACAGGAAATTAGAATTTCCTGTTCCTTGGATGCTGCCTGACCTGCTGTGCTTTAACCAGCAACACATTTTCAGCCCTAATACACCGTAGGCCTTCTTACAAGCTCTATCCACCTGAGTGGCAACTTTCAAAGAGCTATGAACATAGACCCCAAGATCCCTCTGCTCCTCCACCTTACTAAGAACCCTACCATTAACCCTGTATTCCGCATTCTTATTTAGTCCTTCCAAAATGGATAACCTCACACTTGATAGTGTTGATCTCCATCTGCCACTCCTCAGCCCAGCTCTGCATCATATTGAAGTCCCTTTGCAGCCGACAACAGCCCTCCTCACCATCCACAACTCCACCAATCTTCGTATCGTCTGCAAATTTCCTGACCCACCCTTCGACTCCCTCTTCCAAGTCATTAATAAACATTACAAACAGAGAGGACCCAGAACTGATCCCTGCGGAACTCCACTTGTAACTGGGCTCCAGGCTGAATATTTACCACCTACCACCACTCTCTGACTTCAACTGGTTAGCCAGTTCTCTATCCAACTGGCCAAATTTCCCACTATCCCATGCCTCCTGACTTTCCGCATAAGCCTACCATGGGGAACCTGATCAAATGCCTTACTAAAATCCATGTACACTACATCCACTGCTCTACCCTCATCCACATGCTTGGACACCTCCTCAGAGGATCCAGTAAGACTTGTAAGGCAAGACCTACCCCTCACAAATCCGTGCTGGCTGTCCCTAATCAAGCAGTGTCTTTCCAGATACTCATAAATCCTATCCCTCAGTACCCTTTCCATTACATTGCCTACCACCGAAGTAAGACTAACTGGCCTGTAATTCCCGGGGTTATCCCTATTCCCTTTTTTGAACAGGGGCACGACATTTGCCACTCTCCAGTCCCCTGGCACCACCCCCGTTGACAGTGAAGACGAAAAGATAATTGCCAACGGCTCTGCAATTTCCTCTCTTGCTTCCCACATAATCCTAGGATATATCCCGTCAGGATATTGTCTATCCTCAAGTTTTTCAAAATGCCCAACACATCTTCCTTCCTAACAAGTATCTCCTCTCGCTTTCCAGTCTGTTTCATACTCTCCTCTTCAACAATACGGTCTCTCTCATTTGTAAATACTGAAGAAAAGTACTCATTCAAGACCTCTCCTATCTCTTCCGACTCAATACACAGTCTCCCACTACTGTCCTTGATCGAACCTACCCTCGTTCTCGTCATTCTCATGTCTCTCACATACGCATAAAAGGCCTTGGGGTTATCCTTGATCCTACCCGCCAAAGAATTTTCATGCCCTATCTTATCCCTAATCCCTTTCTCCAGCTCCCTCCTGGCTATCCTGTATCCCTCCAACGCTCTGTCTGAACCTTGTTTCCTCGACCTTATGTAAGCCTCCTTCTTCCTCTTTACAAGACATTCAACCTCCCTCGTCAACCAGGGTTCCCTCACACGGCCATCTCTTTCCTGCCTGACAGGTACATACATGTCAAGGACACGTCGTATCTGTTCCTTGAAAAAGTTCCACGTTTCAACGACATCCTTCCATGACAGCCTATGCTCCAAACTTATGCTCCTCAGATCTTGTCTTGCAGCATCGTATTTACCCTTCCCCCAATTGTAAATCCTATCCTGTTGCACGCACCTACCTCTCTCCATAACCAAGGTGAAAGTCACAGAACTGTGGTCACCACCACCAAAATGCTCACCCACTAACAAGCCCATCACTTGTCCCGGTTCGTTACCAAGTACCAAATCCAATATGGCCTCCCCTCTGGTCGGACAATCTACATACTGAGTTAGAAAAGCTTCCTGGACACATTGCACAAACACCACCCCGACCAATCTACTTGATCTAAAGAGCTTCCAATCAATATTTGGGAAGTTGAAATCGCCCATGACTACTACCCTGTGGCTTCTGCACCTTTCCAAAATCTGTTTCCCAATCTGTTTCTCCACATCCCTGCTGCTATTGGGGGGCCTAGAGTAAACACCCAACAAGGTGACTGCTCCTTTCCTATTTCTGATTTCTGCCCATACTACCTCCAAAGGCAGATCCCCCACGAACTGCCTTTCTGCAGGCGTTATACCATTTCTAATTAGCAACAGCACCCCCCCTCCTTTTTTACCACCCTCCTGAATCTTACTGAAACCTCTGTAACCAGGAACCTCCAACAACCATTCCTGTCCCTCTTCTATCCACGTTTCCGTGATGGCCACAACATCGTAGTCCCAAGTACCGATCCACGACTTAAGTTCACCCACCTTATTTCTGATACTCCTTGTGTTGAAGTATACACACTTGAACCCATCTCTGTGTGCGCAAGTATTCCCTGTCAGTGCTACTTCTCCACAGCCTCCCTACATTCTTGGACATCTTGAAAAACAGCTAACCTACTTGCTGGACTACAAGTCCGGATCCCATCCCCTGCCAAATTAGTTTAAACCCTCCCGAAGAGTGCTAGCAAACCTACCTCCCAGGATATTGGTGCCCTTCTGGTTCAGGTGCAACCCTCCTGCTTGTACAGGTCCCACCTACCCCAGAATGCAGTCCAATTGTCCAAATACCTGAAGCCCTCCCTCCTACAACATTCTTGCAGCCACGTATTCAACTGCACTCTCTCCCTATTCCTTGCCTCACTGTCACGGTGCACCTGACTCTGTCCGTCCTAGCTTTTAGCTTCAGCCTAACTCCCTGAGCTCCTGAATGACCTCCCCACCCCTCTACCTACCTATGTTGTTGGTGCCAATGAGCACGACTTTTGGCTGCACACCCTCCCCTTAAGGATTCTGAAGACACAGTCCAAGATGTCTCGGACCTTGGCACCTGGGAGGCAACAAACCATCCCAGAGTCTCGCCCATTAGGTTTCTGTGATCTGCATAAACACGGAGCCAGAAAGTCATTTTGCATCTCATAATAAGTACCAGATGAAATGTTTTAATTCCCCAATACTACAGGGCCCGAGTGACACACAGTCACGCGCGCGCGCACACACACACACACACACACATGCATGTGTGAGAGAGTGAGTGCAATCATCGAGCCCAATTCTCTAATCCCATTCTCCCCCTCATGTCCCTTCGTTCATTTAGACACAAGAACGAAAACAAAATCATCTATTGGAGACGAGGAAAGAGAGAGAGAGAAAGAGAGAGAGAGATTGTGTGCAAGAGAGTGATAGTGAGATTATACATGAGAGAGACTGACCTCCCCCTGTCCCCAAGGAGCTCCTCTATCACACATCGCAATGAAATCAGACGCTGTGTTCAGGAGCAGGACATGGCCCGTGGAATTAGGACGTCTGTTCATGAGGACATTCAGATCCAGGAATCCATCGGAGAATGACAGCAGAACAGAGAGAATCAAACAAAGAACTCGGTGCTGAATTGGTTGAGAATACAGAGCCAGTGATATACTGACCCTGTTGTAGCACAGTCGAGAGGATGTTTGTGTCTGTGTGTGGGATACATTTGATGGAGACAGTTTACACTGAGTTGAACTCTGTGTCTCTGCTTGGGGAATGCCCGTCCTTCACATTTCTGACTGCGACATCATCCAGAATTGCACACAATATTCCAAAAATGGCTGAACCAATGTCCTGTACAGCTGCAATGTGACCTCCCAACCCTATACTCAATACTCTGACCAATAATGGACAGCATACCAAATGCCTTCTTCACTATCCCATCTGCTTGCGACTCCACTTTCCAGGAGCTATAAAGCTGCATGCCAAGGTCTCTTGGTTCAGCAACACTCCCCTCAACCTTACCATTAAGTGTATAACACCTTGATTTGACTTTCCAAATGCAGCACCTCACATTGATCTAAATTAAACTCCACCTGCCACTCCTTGACCCATCGGCCCCTCTGATCAAGATCCCGTTGTACTCTGGGCTAACCTTCTTCGCTGTCTACTACACCCCCAATTCTGCTGTCATCTGCAAACTTACTAACTATACCTCCTGCATTCACATCCAAACCATTTATATAAGTGATAAAAAGCAGTGGACCCAGCACTGATCCTTGTGGCACACCACTGGTCACAGGCCTCCACTCTGAAAACACAGTAAATACTGATGCAAAATACTCATTTAATATCTACCCCCATCTCCAGCAGTCCCACTCATCGGCTGCCCTGCTGATCTTTGAGGAGCCCTATTGTCTCCCTAGTTACCCTTTTGTCATTAGTGCATTGATACAATCCCTTGGGAATTCTCCTTAACCCTATTTGCCAAATCGATCTCATGTCCCCTTTTTGCCCTCCTGATTTCCCTCTTAAGGATACTCCTGCTGCCATTATACTCTTCCAAGAATTAACTCGATTTCTGCGATCTATCCCTGACATGTGTTTCTTTTCTAAACCAAAACCTCAATTTCTCTCGTCTTCCAGCTTTTCCTTTCCCTTACCTTTCCTTACCATTCCCCCTAACAGCAACATATTCTCCCTGGACTCTCGCTGCCTCATTTTCGAAGGCTTCCATTTTCCAGCCATCCCTTTATCTGCAAAACATCCCTCCCCCAACTCCCCACTGAACTTTTGAATGTTCTTGCCTAATACCGTCAAAATTGGCCTTCCTCCCATTAAGAACTTTAACTTTTAGATCCAACCTATCCTTTTCCACCGTTGTTTTAAAACTAATAGACACTTCGATTTCCTGCTGAATAAGGGTATAGTACATGAGTGTGGTGCTGGAAAAGCTCAGCAGGTCTGTCAGCATCCAAAGGGCAGGAGAATTGCCTTTTCGGGCATAGTCCATTCATCAGGAAAGTGAAACGTCCGAAACGTCGATTCTCCTGCTCCTTGGATGCTGCCTGACCTGCTGTGCTTTTCCAGCACCACACTCTCGACTCTGATCTCCAGCATCTTCAGTCTTCACTTTCTCCTGCAGTCTGTAATACAATCCCAATAAGCTGATCATCCCTTTCTCATTTCTTAGTTCCACCCAAATAATTTCTTTCCATGTATTCTCAGGAATATCCTTCCCAAGTACAGCCGGGATATTATCCCTGATCAACAATGCCATTCCCTACCCTGTCTTGCCCCACCTTCCTATCCTGCCCTATTGGATTGGTATCAGGGAACATTCAGCTGCCAGTCCTGTCCAACCCTGAGCCATGTCTCTTTAATCACTCTGATATCCCAGCCCCATGTTCCTAACCATGCCCTGAGTTCATCCACCTTCCCTGTTAGTCTCCTTACATTGAAATAATGCTTGTCCTCCTATTTCCTGACACTATCATTGGGTTAACTCTCTGACATATGTGTACAAGATCAGCTGAACCCCCTGGATATTAATTTCAGGTTTTCTCACCACTTTAGACAGAAGCGTTCTGCTTTTTCTATTCTTCCTGCAGATCTGAACCTGCCCTCCCTCAGGGACAAAACCTCCCTGGGTCTGAATGTGTGAAAGTGTGGAGGATAACTCCCTGGATATATTCAGGAAAGAGCCTGATGATCCTTTTCCAGATTAAAGACATCACGGAGTATGGAGAGAAAGTGGTGTCGAGATAGAGGATCAGCCGTCATCGTACTGAATGGGAGAGCAGGGTCAGAGGGGCTGAATGGCCTCCTCCTGCTCCTGGTTTCTCTGTTTCAGTTCAATGTCCTCCAGAACATCACACCCTGAGAACTCTCTGGGACTGTATCAGGGAAGCACCACAGTCTCTGTTTTCAGTCAGACATTGCTCCATCTTGAGAATGGGATGTGTCTTTGCAGAGGCTGTTTACACTCGGTCTGGGGAGGGACATGGTCCCCAGGATTCCTGATGGTGTCTCAGTAAAACCCTCACAGCAAGGCCTTCCTTGCTCTTTACCCTCTGCCATGGGGATCCCATGAAGATTGATGGGAGACAGTGTCAGTGGAATGCTCAGGGTCTAATTCCTTCACGTGGATGAGAGAAGGTCTCCAATTGGGACCGAGAGAAACATTGATGCCCGTGGGACTAAAGGGTCAGTGACAGAACGGATACACCATCGGCTCAGAGACAGAATACAGGGCAGAGGTTAATGCAGCTTTCAGATTGGAGGGAGCTCCAGGCTCAGACACGTTTGGAACTGTTTGCAGCAAAACAGAATTGGTCCCTGGTCAAGTTTCACTGCAGGCTGTAATAACCTGATGCCTTTTCCTCACTCTCTTCCTCCAATCCCTGGTAAGATCTGCTCCTACATTATTTGTCCTCCTAACTGCACCAGCATGTTCAATTAAGACCAGAAGACATAGGGGTGGAAGTAAGGCCATTTGGCCCAGCGAGGGCACCCCGCCATTTAATCATGGCTGATGGGCATTTCAACTCCACTTCCCCGCACTCTCCCATGGATCCTACTCTCCCTTCCCAATGGAAACACCTTCCCAGCATCCACCTTTCTAAGCCATGCATTGTCTTATAAGTTTCTATTAGATTTCTCCTCAAACTTCTAAACTCTAATGAATACAATCCATGATCCTCAGCCATTCATCGTATCCTAGGATTAGCATTCCAGGGATCATCCGTGTGAATCTCTGCCGGACACGTTCCAGTGCCAGTATGTCCTTCCTGAGGTGTGGGGCCCAAAATTGGACACAGTATTCTAAATGGGGCCTAACTAGAACTTTATGAAGTCTCAGAAGCTGCTTTTACATTCCAACCCTCCTGAGATAAATGACAACATTACACTCCGCTTCCTTAATCACGGACTCCACCTTCCAGTTGACCGTTAGAGAATCCTGGGCGAGCACTCCCAGATCCCTTTGTACTTCAGCTTCATTGCTGGGCTTTGTCTCTGAAGTTGAAAAACCCGTACCTCCTCTTCACAATTTACTTTCCAATCAATCTGAGTCAAATCTGTTTCACAATCTAAGCCTGTCCTGATCTGGTGCCATTTGGAAATCCAAATACCCTTCAGTCCCTTCCTGACTGTCAGTCATAGAGTCACAGAGATGTACAGCACAGATACAGATACTCCGGTCCAACCCGTCCATGCTGACCAGATATCCCAACCCAATCTAGTCCCACCTGCCAGCACGGGCCCATATCCCTCCAAACCCTTCCTATTCATATACCCATCCAAATCCAAACCCCTTGGTGAGCCGTGGTGGGCGGTACGGTGGCACAGTGTTAGCACTGCTGCCTCACAGCGTCTGAGACCCGGGTTCAGTTCCCGCCTCAGGCGACTGACTGTGTGGAGTTTGCACGTTCTCCCCGTGTCTGCGTGGTATTCCTTCGGGTGCTCCGGTTTCCTCCCACAGTCCAAAGATGTGCAGGTCAGGTGAATTGGCCATGCTAAATTGTCCTTAGTGTTAGGTAGGGGGGTAAATGTAGGGGTATGGGTGGATTACGCTTCGGCGGGTCGGTGTGGACTTGTTGGGCCGAAGGGCCTGTTTCCACACTGTAAGTAATCTAAATGTTGCAATTGTACCAGCCTCCATCACTTCCTCTGGCAGCGGATTCCAAATAAGTACCACCCTCTGGGTGAAAACGTTTCCCCTGAGGTCTCTTTTATGTCTTCCCCTCTCACCCTAAACCTATGCCCTCTAGTTCTGGACTCCCCAACCCCAGGGAAAAGACTTTGTCTGTTTATCCTACCCATGCCCCTCATAATTTTATAAACCTCTACAAGGTCACCCCTCAGCCTCCAATGCTCCAGGGAACACAGCCCCAGCCAAATCAGCCTCTCCCTATAGCTTAAATCTCCAACCCTGGCAACATCTTTATAAATCTTTTCTGAACCCTTTCAAGTTTCACCACATCCTTCGAACAGTAAGGCGACCAGAATTGCACACAGTATTCCAAAAGTGGCTGAACCAATGTCTGTACAGCTGCAACATGACATCCCAAATCCTATACACTATGGTCTGTCCAATAAAGGAAAGCATACCAAACACTTTCCTCACTCGCTTATCTACTGTGATTTTGCTTTCAAGGAACTATGAACCTGCACTCCAAGGTCTCTTTGTTCAGCAATATTCCCCAGCACCTTACCAATAAATGTATAGTCCTGCTCTGATTTGCTTTTCCAAATTGCAACATCTCACATTTATCTAAATTAAACTGCATCTGCCACTCCTCAGTCAACTGGCCCATCGAATCAAGGTCCCATTGTACTCTGAGGTGACTTTATTTGCTGCTGTCTATTACACTTCCAATTTTGGTGTCATCTGCAAACTTACTAATTGTGGCCCCAGTGTTCACATCCAAATCATTTGTATAAATGATGAAAAGCAGTGGACCCAGCACCGATCCTTGATGCATACAAATGTTCACAGGTCTCCAGTCTGAAAAACCTCTGTCCACAACCACCCCCTGTCTTCTACCTTCAAGCCAGTTCTGTATGCTAATGGTTGGTCTTCCCTGTACTCCATGAGATCTAACCTGGCTAACCAGCCTCCCAAGGTGAACGTTATTGAACACCTTACTGAAGTCCATAGATATCACATATACCACTCTACCCTCATCAATCCACTTTGTTACTTCTTCACAAAAAACTCAGTTGAGCTTGTGAGATAATTTCCATGCACAAAGCCATGCTGACTATCCCTAATCACTCCCTGCCTTTCTAAATGCATTTAAATACTATCCCTCAGGTTCCCTCCAACAACTTGCCTACCACCGATGACAGGCTCACTGGTCTACACTTCCATGGGCTACACTTCCTTACCATCTTTCTGAAAAAGCCAAACTCCAGGCATCTGGCACTACACCTGTGACTATTGATGGTGCAAATATTGCAGCAAGGGGTCCTGCAATCACTTCTTGACATTCCTCCAGAGTTCGAGGGTACACCTCAACGGGTGCTGGGCATTTATCCACTTTTATGCATTTTAAGACTGTCCAGCACATTCCACTCTGGAATACGCACATTTTTCAACAAGACACCACATTCTATGAATTCCATGTCCTTCTCCACAGTAAACACTGATGCAAAATACTCCTTCATTACCTTCCCCCATCTCCTGTGGCTCCACACGGGTAGTGCCTTGCTGATCTTTGATGGGCCCTAGTTTCTCCTAAGTTACCCTTTTCTATGTACTAATGTATTTATGAAATCCCTTTGGAGGTTTTAACGTACAAAAATCGATCATTGTTCTCAGAGCAACTGGGGACTCTGGGTCTGTTCTTGATAGAGTTCGGAAGGATGGTGATGATCTCATTGAAACCTACAGAATTCTGACAGGCCTGGATAAAATGGACGTGGTGGAGATATTTCCACAAGGAGGAGAGACTAGGACCCGAGGGCACAGCCTGAGAGTGAAGGAGCGACCCTTTTGAACTGAGATGAGGAAGAGTTTCTTCAGCCAGAGAGTGGTGTCTCTGTACAACTCACTGCTGCAGAAGGCTATGGAGGCCACGTCACTGAGTGTATTCAATATAGTGATGGATTAGTTTTCGATTAGTGAGGGGACCATAGGTTAGGGGCGAAGGCAGGAGAATGGAGTTGAGAACCATATCAGCCATGATCCAATGGGAAGCAGACTCGATGGGCCAATTCTGCTCCTGTACCTGATGGTCCAACATGACAGTGTGAACAACTCCAATCTCAATCATGAATCTGTGACATCAAAAGACATGATGGAGATATTAACAGCAAATATAAATGCAGTTGAATGTTTTTAGGATGAATTTCACCAAATCATAAAGAAGGACACATCAAACATCATGGAGCTGTCAGCTTCTGTAACTCGCCCAGTGATTGTGTCTGGATCTGTCATCACTGCTCGAGCAGTTGCAGCTTTGATTGCAGCCTATTTGTAATGTCAGCTGCTGCTGTCTGGTGTGTTGTCTCTGAGGTGATCTACATCATGAAATGTTGGCTCATGGTTTGGTCTATCTGTTACAGAGCAGAGGCTGACACCCCTTGATAATAAAACTGAAACATCCAGAAAAGATCGTCTCGTAATCTAATAAAAATCAGTGTGAAAGGTGATATAACATACTTCTCACCCCCAATCTGTTCCCATAGAATCTACAGAATCCCTACAGTGTGGAAATGGCCTTTGGCCCATCAAGTCCCCACCAGCCCATGAAGAGGAAGCCACCCAGACCCATTCCCTTACTACTCTACATGATCTGCACATGAGTCTAGATTAGAGTGGTGCTGGAAAAGCACAGCAAGTCAGGTAGCATCCGAGGAGCAGGAAAATTGACGTTTCAGGCAAAAGCCCTTCATCAGGAGTGGTCCTCACCTTAACAGTTATATCTTCACCATGGATATCCAATCCCTCTACACTTCCATCTGCCATGACCAGGGCCTCCAAGCCCTCCGTTTCTTCCTCTCCCCAATAGTACCCTTCCAACGACACTCTTCATTTGTTTGACTGAACTGGTCCTCACCCTGAACAACTAATTGCATATCCCTGAACACTATGGGACAACTTACCATGGCCAATCCACCCTACCTGTACATGCCTGGGCATTATGGGACAGTTTAGACTTGCCAATCCACCCTACCTGCACATCCCTGGTCACTATGGGACAATTTAGCATGGAGAAAGTGAGGGACTGCAGATGCTGGAGTGTCTGTGACAGTGTTGTCCTGAGCTGGGGGTTGGGCTAATTGCAGGGAATATCGGTAGGGGTGCATGGCTGCAAGTGTGAAGTGGAGGATCCGGAGGGAGGTCTTGTCTGTGAGAGAAAAGCTCATGCCTGAAACGTCGATGCTCCTGCTCCTTGGATGCTGCCTGACCTGCTGCGCATTTCCAGCAACACATTTTCAGCTCAGACAAATTTAGCATGGCCAATTCACCTAATCTGCATATCTTTGGATTGTGGGAGGAAACTGGAGCACCCAGAGGAAACCCAAGCAGACATGGGGAGAATGAACAAATCCACGCAGTCGCCTGAGGATGAAATCGAACCCGAGTCCGTGGCGCTGTGAGGAGCAGTGTTCATATTACCATTTTTACAGATCACCTTTGTGACACACCTCACCCTGTCTCCTTCAAAACATGATTACAGCCGTAAACGTGGGATATGGGCCAAATGCTGGCAAATGGGATTCGATTAAATGATGATATCTGGTCGGTATGGAAGAGTTGTACCAAGGATTGTTTCGTGCTGTCAACTCTCTGACTGTGTGAATGGTGATATGGTTCCAGTCAGTGTGCTGGAGTTGGGCTGGGAGCTTCTTATGTGCCGATTCTTTTGCTTCCCCTGAGCGTCCATGTCATGGGTTGGGAGGGTTTTCTGCACCACTCTTGCTTTGGTACTGCATTGCATCTTGTCCAGTGCTGTTGCAGGCATTTTAGATGGGTTCATGACCATTTGCAACATCCTGTGCTTCAGTCATTCCTTGATGTCACATGGACTGAATCGAATTGGCTTATGGCTGATGTTCATGATGCTAGGAATCTCATGGGGATTCACAGATAAGAGGATAATAGAGTTTTCATGAAATGAATCCTGTCACAGTAATTTACCATTTGAACTAACTTGAATGATACATACTCCCAGCTCAGCGAACAGAACCACAACAACGAGCACCGAGTACAAATCTTCTCACAAATTTGAAGATAATACATGGCTTGGAAAGGGTGGACGCTAGGAAATTGTTTCCATTAAGCAGGTAGGCTAGGACCCGTGGACACAGCCTTACACTTAGAGGGGGTAAATTCAGAACAGAAATGCGGAGACATATCTTCAGCGAGAGAGAGAGTGGTGGGCCTGTGGAATACATTGCCGCAGAGTGCAGTGGAGGCCGGGACACTAAATGTCTTCAAGGCAGCTATGATTGAATGGCAGAGTGGACTCGATGGGCCGAATGGCTTACTTCCACTCCTATGTCTTATGGTCTACACTTACTCTGCACCTCACACTATGGGCAATTTAGCCTGGCCAATTCAACTAACCTGCACATCTTTAGACTGTGGGAGGAAAACCGGAGGAAACCCACGCAGACATGGGGAGAATGTGCAAACGTGATTGGTCATTTCTCCCATTTCAAACTCTTCCTTACAGGTTGATCAGTCTTTGGAATGTACAGCTGTTTCACTTAATTCTCAATAACTTTACTGCTTTCGCTAATGCTGTAGTCCAGAGAACATCAGCGACAAGATAATAATCTCACTGCTGCATCTGTTATACTGGCAAAGCCTATTGACTTTACTTGTATCCTTGAAACTTTGCCCCCAAAAATAAGAGGAGTGCTGAGGGATTTTTTGGAACGGTTTTAAAGAATGTTATGAGTCCTATGAGCGATTGTGCTTGGAATTTAAATGCTATTAATGCTCAGATTTGATTGATTAGATTACGAACAGTGTGGAAACAGTCCCTTCGGCCCAACAAGTCCACACCGAACCCCCGAAGAGCAACCTACCCAGACCCATTCCCTACGTTTACCC